>NC_080582.1:84317502-84619227 GCF_029962835.1 Magnolia sinica
TACCTGTGTTCATATGTGTACCTATACGTATTGACATTGTTACAAATTTTGTATTCTTAAATAATACAGCAAGGCAAGTAATCACAATTCAGAAATTTTCGGGAATAGTTCGTAAGAAAAAAAAATGGTATTTTTAAGTGTGAATTTTTTGGGTTTTGGAAATTATTTAATATTATTCATAAATAAATTTCAAATAATGAATAATTCATAAATTATTTGATAAAATGAGAATTTTTTGGAAGATGCATAGGGCGTAGACATATATATGTGATGTAGCGAGCTTGTACACATAGATATACGTACGTTCATTCATATACAGATGTAGATATCTATATACGTTAGTACGTAAGTTTGCATGTAATTACTAATACACAGAGAAGTTTGCGAGAATACGTGAGGATGTATTGCGATGGGATACGAGAGTATGAGAAATGTTGGATATGGGGTCATGTTCGGTGATCCAAATCGTTGATCTGATGAGATAGATAGATGATGGTGGCTGCCTGGAAAATCTTCCAAGATGGGGAGATCCTGAGCTATCAATCAATGTCCCATGTTCAATGGAAAAGATTTAGATGGCCAAAGTGTTCAAATATTCCAAATCTGAGATTTTCATTTTTTGGTATTTCCATCGACAGTGGGGCCCATCAATCGAACGGTTTTGATCACGAAATATGAGGCCAGATCCTACGGTCGTAGTCCTAGCTTATCATATTGCAAAATGCTGGGATGAATTCTAGCAAACCGCATGCGTAGAAAGATAGACAGAGAGAGAGGAATGGATGCATGGTTTTAAAACTCGGAGCGACTCGAGTCAGGATGGATGATCGGTCGAGTCAAGCTGAGTCAGGTCGTCCTAGTCATAAAACCTTGAAGGGATAATCACAGACCGGAGTAAGGGTGTTATGCTCTTTGAAACTCTCTTCAAGCAAGCTTGACTGTTGTTTGGAGAGCCTGAGCTTCTTCCTTGTGCTGTTTCTCTCATTGCTATGGCTTCTTTTATTAGCACTTTCTTCTTCATCTTCATGTAGATTCTTCGAACTCGATCCATCATCTTCGTTCGAGCTCATATCGCTCGGTGGAAACAAGAGATGGAATTGAACGGGCGGCTTGGATCGTCGTTCGGATGTGGGCCCAGCGACGAAATCCCCACGACCCAGGCCAAGAACAAGGCTCATGTTGCATGCATCTTCTTCCATATGCCGCCGTAGAATTCAGAGAATATGAGTGGAGGTGTATTGGCTTTTTTTATAGCACTCGTTTGGTATTTATATGTGAGGAGAGTGAATAGAGATCTGCGTCTGGATTCTAAACGTTAGAAATCAACGGCTGATGAGAGACTGCAAAAGGGGTTTTGGGTTTTTAATGTGTGAAGGGAAAGAAGGTGCGTTTGACTTAAAGACACTTAAAATAGGAAGGAAAAAAAAAAACCACCTCCTTACCCATACAAGCTATTGGCTGTGGAAAGAGGGGTTATTTATACTCTGGCCGAGTCTGATGCTTGATACGCAAGCAATCAGACCTTGTACACGTGGCATAGATCAGATCAAATTAAATGGGGTAAATTGTAAAACTTATTGTTGGTATTGACGGTTCCAAAATCAGATTGGTTCAACAATTCTCACTTCTGATTCGTAGTCGTAGGCCCGTTTGTTGAAATAGGAGAAGCAGATTTTTTATTTTCAACCGTCCAATAATATCCACCCAACCTGATAGGAAAGAATATCTAATAAGCGTAATTCTTGGTTTATGGTATATTCTAATGTGGGCCCCATAATTTAGACGGTTGAATTTGACTTTTTATGCACATTCTAATTAATTTCCAAGTGCCTGTATATTATTTATCATTCTCTGCCAGAGTACGAGTCTTTTCTCCTGTGGAAATGCCGAGATCGACTTTAATGCGCTTTTTCTCGCTTGGGAAACCGGTCATTAACTTCCCTGAGACTTGCTAATCCCACGCACGTGTGGAGCTCATCTACGTGTAGACACACGTGTTGATATGGAAGAAGAGTGTGTGAGATCCAAGCTTTTCTCAGATGGGTTACACTCCTCAGGTGGGCCACAAGTACGAAAAAAGGACGTTTATACGTAGTAGTTTTATAGCCGTCTATTTGTTTTGTTATATTGTGGCCTAGATGATCTGTGAAACTGCTAAATTTTATGATGGAATATCTAGACCATGTGATCCACCTGATGGAAAGCTCGGATATCTCATTTACTTTCCTTAATGGCACGTGCGATTTGCATGCGGAGTAACAGGCTTAGTAAACCTCTAACTTTGGTTGGTACATTGTTCAAAGAGGAACTACCTGATCCTCGATCCGAGAATATATTCAGTATACTCGGGTTTTCAATTTGTACATGTTGGGCTCATCTTTGAGTGATCCAGACCATTGGTCTATCGAAACCTACTGTGGATGATTTATCTTCTAATCTTCATATCTTTTCGGTTGAATGTAGGCTGTTGGTACCCATATTTTCTCAGGAAGCAAAAAGGAGTGGCTAAGACTTTCCTACCGAGCAGATTATTGATACTGGTTCTATTCATGGTGTGGACCCATCATACCAATGGTCTGGATTACTAAACCATGACCTTACTCACCCAAAGTGAAAGCACAAGTATTCTGTGCATGTCCTCGACACCAGGATCTGAATACTGCTCAGATTCTCAGTTTGTACTATCGTGTCCCATTATTCACTGTTCCAGACCATAGATCTGTTTGTCCCTACCATGGATGGTTAGGATCTTCCAACCAAGGAAAATTTTCGGGCGTGGCATATCCGAGGTTGAGCCCAACAAATGAATGGTCTAGATGATCGAATCATGGCCCCCCTAGTTCCAACTGAAAGCCTGAGTGTATGGTGCATAGAATCACTCTTTGTATAGAAGGCTACTCGCGAGAGCACACACATGTGAAATTCGAGCCGTTGATCAGGTAAGAGCAACCATGTATATGCACGGGTCACATTCGATGTACGTTGGCCTTCCTGGTAACGAGACCAACCTAATAATCTGTCTGTTTCATTTCCAGTGGGTGGCCCACCTGATGAACGGCTCAGATCTAGCACAAACTTTTTGTGAGTCGGATTTTCTTCCCAGTGTTGCTGTTAATGATATTAAATAACTTCCACTGAAAATCAAACGCATGTTAAGTTACTTTGACCGGCTAATCTGTTGAAATCATTAAAGTCGTATTGGGAGATGATACAGTAAATCAGGTAGAACCGGAATAAGATAAAACCATTCCTCCATATTTCACACGTGGCAATGTATCTTATCAACTGGACCGTCCATCTAAATGCCTCCACTCCGGAGAGCATAAGGGTTGATAGTAAACATGATTGGACGGTAGTAAAAGAACGACACTGGCAAACCAACCTGATTAACGGTTAAAGTTATATGTCGATGGAGTTGGAGATAAATAGAGGCTAAGATTGTCAGATAGAGATTTTCTTACAAAATGGGCCATTCATGAGAGGACCCACTAAATGAAAAGTCCTGATCAGTACAGAACATATCACATCTACCGTTGAGAGATAGCTTAACCAAAATTCCGGTTCTACCGTGATGTACCGTATCATCTCCTCACTGATTTGAAGAGAGGCGTTTATACAATATTATATTACGTATGAAGATTATAAGAAATCAACGTTGCGAGTAGAGGGGGGCAAAAACACCTGTGATCCACACGCTTGTTCAAGCCTACACCTACACGCAATCACACGTGCTAAATTATGATACGTGTATGAGATCTGAGCGTTCCATCATGTGGGTTATACTATTTAGATCTTTATCTGAAAATCAGCTTATCTTACAGTTTACATCTCAGGTGAGACACACCATGTCAAAACAAACGGCTACAAAAAAATTTCAACCATCAAATTACTTTCTATATCGTACCCCACCTGGGGAGTGAAATTGCCTGATTTTCGACAGGCAAGATCTAAGCATGATTCAGGACCTGCTGGAAAGCTCGGATCTCACACACGTTTTTCATTCTATAACTTGCACCTGCGCGTGTATGTGCAGGACTTCACATGCAGGTGGAATTAGCAAACCGTCGTCCGTGCAAACTTACCAACGTTGACATGGAGATCCGTGTGGTCCACCTATTATCCCACCTTGCAAGGAACGTCCCCTATTCATTCATCTGTACACGTGTCACTATATCATTGGTCAATCTAACCACTATTGGAATGTCTATATGATGACGATGACAGTAACTCTTTCCGCGTGTCTGTTCTAACGACGACATTTGTTCATATGCCATGCACGAGTTCATACCCATAGAAGTTGAGAAATACGATTGCACTCCTCGAGTGCACCTTAACACGTGGACACGAGGCAGACACGTATCAAATCAGAACCGTTCATCAGGTGATCCCGATAAGGTAGATGCCACATATAAGAAATCAGGTCCATATCATCACTAGCACCAAAACTGCGGAGAACAATCGAACGGTTAAAATAAAATTATGATGTTCGAATTACATATTTTGGAACAAATGATGATGATTTTTATCTAATTTTTTTAATGATGAAATCTAAAGGTCCAGATGTTCTGATGAACGGGTCCGATCTTATACACATGTTCCTCGTTTTCACGTTTAAAGCGAGTGCGTGCACTTTCGAAGTGCACTCGAGCGAGTGAAATTACATTCCCCACATAATTACTAATTATCTTCCTGAATAGCTCTATTAATAATTTTCTATACCATAAACACAGGACCACCAAATTAGCTGGTCCACTGTGTGCCGGTGGAAACCATGGACCCCACCCGTAAAACAATAACATCCTCCAAATGAACACAAGTGGGTCGTAGTCCTAAAATCAGATTGGTGAATAATCCTAACCTCTGATTCGTGGACACTTGTTTGTTGAATTAGAACCTTTTGATATTTATCAATTTGAATCGTCCCTCAAATGTCTACTAATCCAACAGCCAGATGATTGAATAACCTTACTTTCGGGTTCATCACTATAGCTGGGCACCAATGGCTTGCAAACCTGACTTGCCCTGAGCCGAATTGCTGAGTTGGTCCAAATTGAGTAGGCTTTGCTAATTTCGAACTTAAATCTAGTCGAATTCGAGTTACCTAGTAATTCAATCCAATCAGACTCGTCTGGATTCAAAACCAACTTGACTCAGATTTGGGTATATATATAATATTAAAAAAAAAAAAAAATCTAATTTCTAAGTATTTATAACCCTATACGCAGACTCCGAACCCACCTCGACCCGATCCCAATATCTTTCCCTCCCTCATCCTCCTCCTCTTCCAAGCCCGGCAACCACCCACCACCATCACCACCCTTCTCCTCCTCCTCCTCCTCCTCCTCCTCTTCCTCTCTCTCTCTCTCTCTTCTCTCCACTCTCTCTCTCCCTCCTCTTCCAAGCCCGGCAGCCACCCACCACCATTATCACCCTCCCCTCTCTCTCTCCTCTCCACTCCCTCCCTCCCTCCTCTCTCGATCCGAAACGGTCCCAATTTGAACCGATTCAGTACTTTTGATCAAGTTGGACTTGGTATGGATTGGTCCATGCCAAATCCAAATTTAGATCAATTCAGGCATATTGGATTCGGTACCGAGTTGAGTTGAGTCGAGTTTGGATCGCGCCTATTTCAAAATCGGATTGAGTTGGGTCAACCCTAACTAAGTTTGACTCAACTCAATGCCCAGCTCTATTCATCATACATCCAAATGGGCCCCAATAATTCGGAGAGTCAATCTCGAAGTACTTTGTATGTCATCCATGCAATTTCCAAGTAATCTCCAGGTGCCTGCCTATCATCCATCCCACTGCACTTTTCATCGGAAGACAATGGGGTTAGGTTTGAGAAAATGCAAACCTCCATGGGTTGACCACATGGTCAACGTTGACTAATGCCTCTAAAATTCGAGATTTGTCAAAGGTCATCTTGACATTTTGGTAGGGAAGGCAAGGGTCGTCCCCTGATCATCACCACCATCATCTCTTGCGTCTGCTTGGAGTGTTGGACAAGAAATCGTACGGTCATTGAATCAATTGGTGCTATTTTTATTATGGATCAGAGCCCTACATTTTGGTGTGTCCCACATATTTCTAATTTAGACATAGCATGCATAAACGTCAATCCGCCCGTTAAAATCGTGTGCTCCAATTCACAGATGGACTGTGACCAAAATTTGGATTGATTAAATGATCCTAGCTGTCCGATCAGTGGCTGTCAAATGGATGGTTGAAAATGAGCATGGTCGGTGGTTCAAGTTCAATGGGTGGACCAAATGGAGGTTTTAAGGTGGGCCATTGGTTTTCTGATTGATTTACACACCCATCAATTGTGTCATGTAAAGAATAAGGCAGTTAACATGCATTGTTTAATGAGGTAATGCTGCGTGTGAAGCCGTGCACGTGGCACAAGTGCAGATATGAAACACCAAGATCTGAGATTTCCATCAGGGTAGAAATAAATACTTAGATCTATGGCCTGGAAAATCAGACAATTTCATTCTTCATGTGGGCCACAATGTACAAAGTAAATAAATAGTTAATTTTTTCTAGCCATTCATTTGTTTTGATATGTTATGGCCCACCGTAGGTGTGAAATGATCTGATTTTTATGCCAGAAGATCTAAACAGAGTGGATCTCACCTGATGGAAGGCTCAGATCTCACATATCTCACATTATGACACATGCAACAAAATGTGAAGGTGTACGGCTCCCACACGAACGCCTGGAATTAGCTAACCTCTTGTGGGACGCGGATTTCGGGGATGCTACGTGGTCCCACCTTGATGTTTATGAGAAATCCACACCGTCCATCCATTGTGGGAGATTATTTTAGTAAATACTACAAAAAATGAGGTGGATCCCAAACTCCAGTGGGCCGGACGAGAGGGAAAACCGGGGAAAGAGTTTTCTACCGTTGAAACCTTCCTGGGATCCACGTTGATATTTATATGCCATCCAAACCGTTTATAAGGTCATTCCTACTCGGATGAAGTGAAAACACCAAAAACTTCGCCTGATCTGAAACCTTGTGGCCATATGATTGTTTCAAACGGTGGTAACTGAATCTACACTGTTTCCTCTCGTACAGCCCACTTAAGTTTTGGATACACTTAATTTTTGGCCGCATGTCCCACAATGAGCTCCCAAAACGGATGTACGGCGTGGATTTATCACAAACATCACGGTGAGATCCACATGGCATCCCACCGCAGGAACTTCCTGCGCAGGAAATCCGCGTCCCCTCTTGTGCAAGTTAACAAAATTGGCGCGGCTTCGGTGGATCCATGGAACCACCATGATCGGTGGTTCCGAGACTGTGGGCCACCGTGATGTATATGTTCTGTATCTACGCCGTCCAACCTTTTATCCAGCTCAGTTTTGGGCATAATCCCAAACATGAAGTAGATCAAATAGCAGGTGGACCATATCACAGGTAGGAAACATTGATGATTGAACACCCATCATTTAAAACTCCCTGGGACCCACTAGAATGTTTATTTTCCATTCAACCTGTGTATAAAGGTCACGTAGACTTGAACGAAGCAAATAAACAAATATCACATACATATATATATATATATATATATATATATATATATATATATATATATATATATAAAAGGTGTGGTTCACAAATCCAACCCATCCATTATGTCTGTCCCACTTGGATGAGGTGTCAGACAAAGTTTCATATGCATACAAATTTAGGTGGGCCCCATCAAGTGCTTTTATATGTTTTAGGCTTGTCTTTACATGATTTTAGATGGTATGGTCCACCTGAGCTCCGTATCAAGCTGACTTTTGGGATATCCTATAATTTAAGGGGGACGTATATGGCTGATTTTTGGGATATCCCATAATTTAAGGGGGACCCATCAAATGCACGTTGTTGATGTTCGACATACGTCATGTTGAGGCCCACACAACTCGACCTCATGGGGAGTTCCCATGGACCACACACACACACATATATCATTGTGGCCCCAAGAAGTTTTTAATGGTGGACATTCACTCACTATTGTTTCCTATGGTGTGGTCCACCTGGGCTCTAGTCTGCATTATTTTTAGTGTCATACCCTAGAATGAGCTGAAAATCGGATGAACGGCGTACATACCTCAAGGTGTACCCCGCAGTCCCAGAACTACCGAGCTTGGTGGTCCCCGCATCCACTGAAGCCGCGTCCTAAGAAAAGTCCCCCAGGAGCCAGGGTGGTTGATTCTAGCTACAAAAACATCATCATGGTCAAGTCGAATTCGCTAGTCCACGCATACATTTTACACGTTGTGCCACGTGTGCTAACACGGTGAGTGAACAGAACATATGAGGAAGGATAAGGTGTTTGACGCTGTGATGATGACTATTCTAAAGTCAGGTCAATCTACTCATCGGTTAGGACACGAAAATACAATGTATGTGGACCGTTGGCTAGCATTTTTAAACCATACAAATTTTCATTTCATTTTTTCTGGTAAAAGTGGACTACCTGATCAGCGAATCAGCTTCATTTTTTTGTGCATGGTCATCTTCTCAGTGGGGACCACCTTATGCACGCCTAGATGTCCCACATGCTTGCTAGGTTGGCAAGTATGTTGCATGTGGGTTAGTAAGTCTCTCTTTGACATTTGTGATGCCCTATAATCTGGTAAAGTCAAGCTTAGGTGAATTTGAACGAGTAATTGGATCAACTAACTCATGTCTTACACTCAAGAAAAATATATTTCTCCATCTTTCGTGATTGCAGGGCTGTTAGTGAGCCAAGTCGATGAAGGTGGGCCCACTAATATTTTTGGGGTTGATTTACAGAGCTAATGTATTATTATGAAAATTATATATTAATTAGGTGTACTTATGATGGGGACATCACGTGCACAGGCATGCTCCCTTACGCACGTACGCGAAGAGGAGGAGGGTCCCACCATCGATCTGGATCGATGACGACGTCCAAGGGGTCTCCCTACCTAGAGGACTGTGTTTTGGTTTCTTGGAGTGGACCCGACCATTATGTGAATCCCACCATGTGATCTCATGATCGTAGCCCACTATTCGAGATGATCTAGTATTTTGAATTGTGTCTTATTTTTGTTATTAAAAATATCATGGACGGTTTAGATTGCTTTAATTAGTTGTTATTTTTTATTACTTCATCTCCAAGTAATATGGTACACATATAGCGCAAGTTTTGGGATATAGGATTTTATTATAAATAGGTACCACTTGTAGTCTTTTTTTCCATTGATGATTGAATAAAATTTTCACGTTTTCCTGCTCTTTTTCGAGTTGTGAAAATCTACCCTTCTTCGAAGGGCTACTACCGTGGTGCGAAGCCACACCAACCCGATTCGCCTCCACCTTCTACCATCCATATTGCTCTTCTCCTACAGTCATTCCACCTGCAAATCCATCATTATTTTACAGTCGTTCCTTCTCTCTACAGATTTCAGAATCTGGCCCTGCAGGAGAGTTGAAACTTCGACAGAGCACCATGCACGAACCGTACGTCGGATCAGGCCGAAACTTGGGGAGTTTGTAGCCCAGCCCTGGCCAACCAGACCCAAGGAGGGGTTTTCTAGGTTCGTGGGCCCCATGCACGTGCGGACAGCCACCAGCACATGTGCGTCAGGCCTGGCCTACTGTCCACACGCGCGGGCTGGCATCAAGTTCACTCTTTCCTCTCTTTCACTCCTCTCTTACTTGATTTCCATAACCCTAGATTGTCTTAAATCCCAATTTTCACGCCCTTTTTTCTAATTGTAGGGTTTTTCGAATTGAAACTTGTGAATCCCTTGGACTGAGAAAATTATTCATGTGCATATGTGGCCGAATCTACTCTCTTTTGAGTATTAGTTGGTATATAATTTTAATTGATCCAGCCCTAGCATGTGTAGGCCTGGACCCGCATAGATTCCCCTTGATTGAGTGCTTGACTTTATGTGGGATGTGGAATTTCGTGTGATTGTTTTGAACTAGTATGATCTAAAGCCTGAAATCTCGCATATCATATTTTAAATTTCATGTCATGCATCAACTTAACTTGCATTTACTATGTATTAGTATTTGATGATGATAAAACCTAAAGTCTAATCATGGGTTGAAACTCTAAAAAGCTTTTAAATGATCAATAGCACTTAATGTTAGTCTATACAGGGGTGAAGCCAGTAAAGAACCACATAAATCCGATTAATCAATCGAAGGAAGCCAACGAATCCGCCCGATCACTTGAGCATCAGGTGTAGTGTAACGTCCCGTCCAATCAGCATAGTGTCCTGGGGCGTCCACATAGGATTTGTCGTAGGACCGTTCTTTTTAACTACTCGTAGTGAGGTACCACAAGTAAATTAATTCAAGATTAGCCCAATTGAGTAGGCCGGACGGGTCATGATAGGACCTAGTGCGGGCCGCCGAGCCAGATGGCCATTTATACTTAGCAACAGCTCGTGCAGGCTATACCGCAACGCAGTAAGGTTAGAAAATTATGAAAATTTAGGGAAGCATAGACCTCACCGGGCTTGAGACCATCGCGGACCACGGACCTAGTGGACACCTAGAAGTGGAATCTGATTGCCAGATGCGCCTCACCAATACTAGAATTGGAATCGACACGGGTAAATAAAACCGAGATTTCAGCCATTTCAGTTGTCGGATTTCTTCCAAATTTACGGTAAAAGTTTAATGTATTTTTCTACGCCCGTCCACGAAATCGGGTCCCGATCGTGGCACGTGACCGTTGATCGCAAATCGGACCGTGCGGTAAAACCCCGCATCCGATCATTCCCAAATTTTGCATAGCCCTTCATCGAGCCATGGAGCACCTATCCTATAAGTTTCATGGTCAGAGGGCCACCGGAACTGCCCCGATTATCCAAACAAGCTCTAAACCGCTCGTTGGTAGACCACTAGTTCCAAAGCTATAGAATAATGTCCGTCTCATTGGGCTTGATGTCCATCGCGGGAATCAGACCTGTGTACGGTCCAGAACCGGTCAACTTGAGCTGAAGGACGAGTGCATGGGAAGTGTAAATACCCTAAAGGAAGGAGTTTGAACTTAAGTGAATTGAGTCGTCCACTTTTATGCAAAATTGAGAATTTGGACCGTCGGTTTGCGACCAAACTTTACCCATGGAGTAAGGATATTTCCCTTCTCATATCCGTATAGCCGCGGCCCTGATCGACTATCGGTGACCATTGAACAGACTTCTTATCATATCTATCGATCGGCGCATCCAAATGGCGGGCCGATCATATCCATACGTAGATCATCATTAGAGCTAGCTATCCTACGGTGTATATTGACTTGTACATCTCATAGTGGGCCCTAGAGCTTAGAAAAACCCTCTTATAGGTCTAGTATAGTAAAAACCTAACACTTGGGGCCATTTCCATCAAACCTGGCACTATATAAAGGCCTTATTTGGGGCACCCCCTCCCCCATACGAATTTGCCCTAAGGAGCAAAGGGAGAGAGGAGAGAAAAAGGAGAAGGAAGAGAGGAAGAAGAGAAAATAGGAGAAAGAGAGAAGGAGAGAAGGAAGAAGGGAGAGAAAGGTGGGCTAAAGGGAGGTGAGATCTAGAAACCCCTCTTCCCTTTCCTCAAGAAACCCCACATCCACAAATGCAAGCGATTTCCATCCGATTAGGGAGGTAAGCACCCATCCTTTTTGTAATCCTTTGTGTTGAGCTAGGATTTGTATGAAATCCTAACATGCAAGTGTATTGTCTTAGGGTCGATCAATCTCAAATCCACCGTCCTAGGTCGTTTTCCAAGATCTCAACGATCCATAGGTGCGGACTATTATTCTTAGGTGGCCTAGCACCAATTATAGTTGGAGTTTAATAATTTTGTTTGCTTGGTGTATTGTATGGAAGAATCTAGAAAAACCTAGGAATAACATATTGTTGGAATTGTATGAATTGCATGTTTATTTCTCTTTGATGTTAATATTGCCTATCTCATAATCTAGTGTATGGATGATTATATGCTCATATATGGTTGATTTCTTCTTCTCATATGTGTTACTTTATCTTGTGTATGATTAATTGCTCTTGTATATATGATTTCTCAACATGGAGGAAGTGTTAACTTCCTCACTAACCCACACCACACACATACACCTTATTCATGATATTAATAGTTTGCTTGCTAGAGAAATTTGAGTTGTATGTTGAACAACATGAGAGCATGGTGTTGAATATGTTTGATGTTACATTGGTAGTTGGCATGCTTTGAGTCACTATTCCTACCCTTGGGTTGGTCAGGAACATGAGGAGAGCGAAGGTGGTTCCGTTGGTAGGACCACCTTGAGGCTAAACCCATGGGTTTGGGCGAGTACGTGTGAGCGGCAGTAGTTAGGCTACATGGGTCGCTTGTACCCGATGTCGTTCCGCCACATACTTGCCTGGGCTCGTGCGGTTTAGTCCACTGGCTGACCCACCTAATATATATATATATATATATATATATATAAATATATATATATATATAAAAGGTGTGGTTCACAAATCCAACCCATCCATTATGTCTGTCCCACTTGGATGAGGGGTCAGACAAAGTTTCATATGCATACAAATTTAGGTGGGCCCCATCAAGTGCTTTTATATGTTTTAGGCTTGTCTTTACATGATTTTAGATGGTATGGTCCACCTGAGCTCCGTATCAAGCTGACTTTTGGGATATCCTATAATTTAAGGGGGACGTATATGGCTGATTTTTGGGATATCCCATAATTTAAGGGGGACCCATCAAATGCACGTTGTTGATGTTCTTCATACATCACGGTGGGGCCCACACAACTGGACCTCATGGGAAGTTTCCATGAGCTCGACCACACACACACACACACACACACACACACACACACATATATATATATATATATATATATATATATATATATATATATATTGTGGCCCCAAGAAGTTTTTAATGGTGGACATTCACTCACTATTGTTTCCTACGGTGTGGTCCACCTGGGCTCTAGTCTGCATTATTTTTAGTGTCATACCCTAGAATGAGCTGAAAATCGGATGAACGGCGTACATACCTCAAGGTGTACCCCGCAGTCCCAGAACTACCGAGCTTGGTGGTCCCCGCATCCACTGAAGCCGCGTCCTAAGAAAAGTCCCCCAGGAGCCAGGGTGGTTGATTCTAGCTACAAAAACATCATCATGGTCAAGTCGAATTCGCTAGTCCACGCATACATTTTACACGTTGTGCCACGTGTGCTAACACGGTGAGTGAACAGAACATATGAGGAAGGATAAGGTGTTTGACGCTGTGATGATGACTATTCTAAAGTCAGGTCAATCTACTCATCGGTTAGGACACGAAAATACAATGTATGTGGACCGTTGGCTAGCATTTTTAAACCATACAAATTTTCATTTCATTTTTTCTGGTAAAAGTGGACTACCTGATCAGCGAATCAGCTTCATTTTTTTGTGCATGGTCATCTTCTCAGTGGGGACCACCTTATGCACGCCTAGATGTCCCACATGCTTGCTAGGTTGGCAAGTATGTTGCATGTGGGTTAGTAAGTCTCTCTTTGACATTTGTGATGCCCTATAATCTGGTAAAGTCAAGCTTAGGTGAATTTGAACGAGTAATTGGATCAACTAACTCATGTCTTACACTCAAGAAAAATATATTTCTCCATCTTTCGTGATTGCAGGGCTGTTAGTGAGCCAAGTCGATGAAGGTGGGCCCACTAATATTTTTGGGGTTGATTTACAGAGCTAATGTATTATTATGAAAATTATATATTAATTAGGTGTACTTATGATGGGGACATTACGTGCACAGGCATGCTCCCTTACGCACGTACGCGAAGAGGAGGAGGGTCTCACCATCGATCTGGATCGATGACGACGTCCAAGGGGTCTCCCTACCTAGAGGACTGTGTTTTGGTTTCTTGGAGTGGACCCGACCATTATGTGAATCCCACCATGTGATCTCATGATCGTAGCCCACTATTCGAGATGATCTAGTATTTTGAATTGTGTCTTATTTTTGTTATTAAAAATATCATGGACGGTTTAGATTGCTTTAATTAGTTGTTATTTTTTATTACTTCATCTCCAAGTAATATGGTACACATATAGCACAAGTTTTGGGATATAGGATTTTATTATAAATAGGTACCACTTGTAGTCTTTTTTTCCATTGATGATTGAATAAAATTTTCACGTTTTCCTGCTCTTTTTCGAGTTGTGAAAATCTACCCTTCTTCGAAGGGCTACTACCGTGGTGCGAAGCCACACCAACCCGATTCGCCTCCACCTTCTACCATCCATATTGCTCTTCTCCTACAGTCATTCCACCTGCAAATCCATCGTTATTTTACAGTCGTTCCTTCTCTCTACAGCAGATTTCTGTAATCTGGCCCTGCAGGAGAGTTGAAACTTCTGCGGAACACCACGCATGGACCGTACTTTGGATCGGACCGAAACTTGGGGGGTTTATAGTCTAACCTTAGCCGACCAGCTCAAAGGAGGAGGTTTTTGGGTTTGTGGGCCCCACGCATATGCGGACTGCCCTCAGCACATGTGCGTCAGGCGTGGCCTGCTGTCCACACGCGCAGGTAGCCTTTAAGTTCACTCTTTCCTCTCTTTCACTCCTCTCTTACCTGATTTTCCTAATCTTAACCCTAACCATAAATTGTCTTAAACTCCCAATTTCTTTCCCTTTTTTCCAATTGTAGGGTTTTTCGAATTGAAACTTGTGAATCCCTTGGACTGAGAAAATTATTCATGTGCATATGTGGCCGAATCTACTCTCTTTTGAGTATTAGTTGGTATATAATTTTAATTGATCCAGCCCTAGCATGTGTAGTCCTGGATCCGCATAAATTCCCCTTGATTGAGTGCTTGACTTTATGTGGGATGTAGAATTTCGTATGATTGTTTTGAACTAGTATAATCTAAAGCCTGAAATCTCGCATATCATATTTTAAATTTCATGTCATGCATTAACATAACTTGCATTTACTATGTATTCGTATTTGATGATGATAAAACCTAAAGTCTAATCATGGGTTGAAACTCTAAAAAGCTTTACTCAACTGGAACAGATTTCTTTAATACTCAAGAACTGATCTGGTTGGTTTAGACTCAATTAAGACTCAATCAGTTTAACTCGAGTCTGACTCAAGGAGCAATTTGGCAAAACTCAAGAGAAACTTAACTCATCAAGATTAAAACATATTTATGTATTTTAAGAATTGTGAAAATAGCTACTTAAATAATAAGATATTTACAAATACCAAATGTTGTCAAAATCATTATTATATCACAAATGGTAAAATAGTTTGAATCATATTGAATCGCAAATCGTGATATTTTTTTATTTTAAAAAATATATTAAAAAAATGAAAAAAAAAAAAACCAAGTAGAAAAGATTGAAAATTCATTAATTATTTGTTTCCCTTCTATTTGTATCAAAAAAGTAATATATATTATGATATTATCAATTGCAAAAATGTATATGGCATACGTATCGTGATATTAAAGGATTCTTATTGTTTTATTTTATTTTCTTTTGTTGTCTTTTGAAAAATTATCTTAAAAAATATATGAGTCTTTTAATTATTTTGTTATTTTGTACTTTTTTTAAGTATAGAATCATGTAATACCCTAATCCATAGCTCAAGTGGTATATTGATCAGTGAAATATACCTTGTTTCAACACTGAGGTCTTGATATCAATTCCTTAATGGGAGTCGCTAACAATGAAGTGTGAACTTACGGCGGGTGTACTAACAAGCTAACAAAAAAAAAAATAGTATGGAATCATGTTTTAAAAAAAAAATGGCATTCGATTTTATTGTGAATAGTATTTTAATTTCTTTGTTTTGGGTTTTTTAATATCAAAATCTCCAAATTTCTTATTATCCCTCCTATCTAAAGAAAACTTTAAGAATATATTTAATAGGAGTGGCCATTTTCATGTTTTATGAGCAAAAATGTATAAAGTATGAAGAAAATTTAAATTAAAACATTAAAAAAAAATGAGAATTTTAGTAAATTTTGGACCATTTATGTAATTTATGATTATCGTACTATTCATATGATTATTGTACAATTCGTACGATTATACACCCATATAATACAAGATTCATATCTTAAATTGTACACTTTTGATAACATTGCAAATAGATGCATAAAAATAATATGTTTGTAAATAACTATATTGTTAATTCATAATTATTGTAAATTCACATTTTTTTTGTTTGTTTTTTTATATATATATATTTTTTGAAAAAAATCACCAAACCACTATATATACCCCTTTCTCTCTCTCTCCATAACTCAAATAATAATAATAATAATAATAATTAAATTTATTTTGTGGTATATTCTATACCTAATTAACTATTCCCTTTGTAATAATGATAGATTGACAATATGGTTACTAACAAACAAGACATTTTTATATACGTATTTTATAAATACTATATTATTAATGTGAGAATCTGCAAAAACTCTTATATTTTATACTTTGAATCTTGAATATTATAAAACAAACTTTAAAAAAAAAAAAAAAAAAAAAAAAGAAATTTAAAAATGAAGCAACCAGTTTAAGTTTCTCACTCAACTGAGTTGAGGTTTTTTGAGCTTTCAATTATGAGTCACCGTTGATCGAGCTTGTTTATGATTGGTCAAGTAGCTACATGTTATGTCATAGAAATCATGCCATTTCACACCTTAGGTGGACCACACCATACAAATCAAAGGACTAGAAAGAGATAGTTTTAAGGAAAAATTACAGCTAACTGCCTACAATGACAGTACATTTACATTTATTCCCTATTAATGGTCTGATTACGTACAGTCCTATACTAGCCATTTTTTGACTTTCTTTTATACAGTTGGGCAGAAAGTCAAGAACTGAAATTCATTTGAACGACGGAAATACCATTTTCAGCAAAATCCACCTCACCATTCGTTTTCCACGAAATCATATGGCCGTGGCTATTAACTACCGTGGATTGACAACTGCATGTGGATGAGATCCACACCGTCCATCAGGCGCTCCACCCAATATTAGGCGTTTAATCCAAATATCACACTGACCCAAAATTTAGGTGGGCCTCACAGTAAGAAACAGTGTTTAAATATACCTAAAACTTCTAAATTTATGTAGTGGTCCACTTGAGTTTCTGATTTTTGGAGAGTATATTCGTCCTGGTGAGAAGAGCCCGACGCGTTAGATGGAACATACAAACCATGGTGGCTGCTTACATCATTAACGGAATCCCATCTCTTCCTTATGGTGTGGCCTACACAAGTTTTGGAACGACCTAATTTTTTGTATCCAGGATGAATATGAGGCAGCGTACCAGATGGACGGTGTGGATCTTATGCTTTTTCTCCCCATATGATGCTAATTCCGTATAACCAAAGGCAGTTAGGCTCGCAACTGTTCTTCCGGAGAGATGGTGCGGTTCCTGCGGATACCGCTTTCCATGCGAGCTGAATCGTCTAAAACACAAGTGTTTACGCAGCTGTGTTCAAACGCCCAAGTCCTGTGCAACCCATTATTTATATATCTAAATCCACTCCGTCCATTATGTGAGGACTAGTATTTTAACTCCACTACCTC
Organism: Magnolia sinica; assembly: GCF_029962835.1. Lineage (NCBI taxonomy): Eukaryota > Viridiplantae > Streptophyta > Magnoliopsida > Magnoliales > Magnoliaceae > Magnolia > Magnolia sinica. The sequence continues at coordinate 84,335,097 of NC_080582.1, forward strand.
AATCAGCTTGATAAAATCTCTTATAGACCGTACCAATGGGAAAAATGTAAACAATTACTTGTTGTGGGGGTAACCTAACTGACTCCTGGACGAGAAATGTAACCAATTATAAAAGGAGTACCTTGAAGCTTGGCGATGAATAACAAGTCGAACTTCCCGAGCTGGTGAGGCATCAACAATGATACGAGCCCCGGGCTGACCCCTAAGCTGACTTGCTTAAAGGTATGGTTTGGTAACAAGACGCACCTTGCGAGCTGACCAGATCAACTCCAATTTGAGAGGCGGAAAACTCAAAGAAAATTCCACTATAAACAAAACAAGAAAAATGAAAGATTTGACAACATTATAGCTAAAGATCATGCCAATTGAGACAGGCTTGGTGATACTTTCGCAAGTAGAATCTTGTTCAAATAAGAACATTACAGTGAATTCAATGTATCCCATTAAGATATGCAAGTTAAGAAGTCGCCTAAACATCCTATAAATATACTCACTGCCATTGAAGAAAAGTAAGCACCAAGAACCCCGAGTTAAGTGTCATTTTTATTTTCAAACTGCCTATCTAACTTAGGCATCGGAGGGTCCTCAGCCACAACCGTCACCCCGTTGTCCTTAACATCTCCTGGAAACAGGTGCGCAGGTATACCTATGTCAACTGACATGACATTCGTCAATATTCAAGCAACAACATTGCTCATCATCTTTAATTAAAGAGGTTCAATTGGTGATAAAGATGGTTTATCACTGTGCGCTCCCTTAGAGATTTATCACCCCATGTGGTGTGGCCCACTTGAGTTGTTGATCTCGCTGATTTTTCCTCCAAATTCTAGAATCAAGGATAGAACTTGATGGATGGAGTGGATTTTACATATACTAGATGGTTGGCCCTACAAAGGTATTTAGCCTGAATCATTAACGCAGCTTCGATCCAAAACTCATGCCAGCGTCACCATGTGAAACAAAGCAAAATCGTGCCTAAAACCTCTAATATTACTAGTTATCTCTCACTTGAGTATTTTTGGAACTACCCTTCATCCCGAAGTTTCACATTGTAGCGTGGCCCAACTGAGTTTCACAACTATGTGAATTTTGGAACTAAGCTTCAAACTGATGATTCGCATCAGATGAACAAGTTAGATGGTACCATGGTGGGCCCCCCGCTCATATCCCATCACAACTCTTCCTTATGTTGTGGCATACCTGAACTTTCAACCAGCCTGATTTCCGGTTCCCAATGAACGTGAGGCAACACACCTGTTGGACGGCTTGGATCGTGCAGTCAGGTTGTAGTAGTCATGATCCTGCATGCATATGAGCTTAGCAAGAAAGGATTGTATTGGAACCCAGCAGAAGTTAGGCTTGTTAAAAAGAGTAGTTTAGTCGTTTAAATGAACTCTTTTCATTGACTTTTTGACTAAAAGTAGATAATTACAATTGTAATGTCATTGTACGCTAACTTTCTCTCATTTTAACTGTACGTTTTGTGGCCCACCCACATTATTTTATACTAGATGGAAAGATGGGATCTTAGAATTTCTCTTGCAAAAGAATCATTTTACAGTGGGACCCAAGTAGTGGTCTGGATCATATGCTAGAGAGGTGGGCCCAAAAAAAAAAAAAATGATAGTATGACTTGCTTTTCAGAAGGATAGCTTTTCTTTTCAAAGGTGAATGATTACATAGGTTGGAATATATGGTAATATTGCCATACAATCAAGCTTTATGTGTGGCCCACCCCTGATGCGTATGTGGAATCCAAACAGTTATTTTGGTAGGCCTCCTCACAGTAAAGAGCAAGAGTAATCCTGATTCTGAACTTAGGTGGGACACACCACAGGGAATCGATGTACAATCAGGTGTGGGTGTGGCCCACCTGAGAGTTTGGGAAGTGCTGAGTTTAGTGTGTCTATTCATCCTGGTGGGGCTCACCTGATGAATGGTTACAATGGCATATACACGACATGGTGAACCCAACATTCCATCCGGATTTTGGTCACCCACCTGAAATTTTGGGATCTAGCTATATCATAGGTAGCGCATGTAATAAACAGGTTGGATGGGACTCACACATCATGGGTGGGCCCACGCATATGGAATGATCATGCCCACCAATGATATGATCAGGGGAAGATTGGCATATCCACATCACTAAGGAAACCAAGTTCAAATCAGTACACTTTCGGCACAAACATATAAATCTGGCCGACCTCTATCTTCCTAGAGTTGCCCCCTATGGGAAAAAAGCCAATTACCGTGTGATGTTGTTTGATGCTACATACGTTACCTCGTCCAACTTCAATGACTCGACTCTTATGCATATGAAATATGGGCCATTCGTGAGGTGGTCCCACGCTATAGTCTAAAAATTAGGCTGGTTTTCTGACTTCAAGAATATATATATATATAGACACACACACACACAGAGCAGCGGTCTCCTACGAAAGTACCGCACGAGATTTCGTGCGCACTAAGGCATTCACATAAGCCGTAAGAGACTTCATGCATATCGTGGCCAGCTTACTAGCTTGTAGGTTAGGGGTGGGCCCAACACAGTAATTTCGTGAAATCCACTATGACCATAAGGTCTGTGATGAAAATTTAGCCACATAATTCAAAACCCAGTTAGAGTCATGATTTAGGTGGGCCACAATAAAGGAAAAAGTGAGAGAAGGACATACTTACCGTTGAATTTTTAAAGGGCCCCACCGTGATGCACTCCAACCATTACTTATCTCATGAATATCCATGCATGGTTATAAAAAATTAGGCAAATATATAATTTATGTGGGCTACAACAAGTGAATTAATTTGGATGGTAAGCATCCTCCCACACTATTTCCATTAATGTGCCCTACCTAAATTAAGGATCATGCTAATGTTTGATCCCTACTGATAATTTTTTATCACCCACCTCATGGCTGGAGTGGATTTCACATACACATCGAGGTGGGCATCCCCAACACATCTCATTGGCATAGGATGGCAGGACTAGCAGGACGTAGATTCCATTATGCATGTGAACGTCTACCAATAAAAATTGTAAAGGGCCACGTAAGTTTTGGATCAAGCTTATAATTGTTTTTTTCCCTTCATCCATGTCTTTAAGATCTTACTATCAAGTTGGATGACAAATAAACATCATTGTGAGATCTAGAAAGGTTTCAACAGTGGAAATCATTATCCCCACCGTTTCCTGTGGTATGATCCACTTGATCTTTGGATATGCTTCAATTTTGGGCTCAACCCCTTAAATTAGATGAAAAAATGGATGGACGGCATGAATAGACCACATACATTCAAGGTGGTCCCAAATGAGTTTACTTAGTAAAATAAGAGTGTACTGAGTAACTCAGTATGCAATCCAATTTCACCAATACGGACCTTGTTATTGGTTGTGCTCGTGGCTCACACAATGATCCATGTGTTTTATCTAAGTCTATCCACTTTGCTAGCTCATTTTATAACATGAGCTCAAAATAAGTTAGATCCAATCTATGGTAGACCACACCACAGAAAACAATGGTGATTAAACGCCGACCATTAAAAACTTCCTAGGGTCCACTATAACACTTATTTGATATCCAACTTGTTGATTATGTCAGACAGACTTGGATGAAGGGAAACACAAATATCAGCTTATTTTAAAACTTTTGTAGCCCTTAAAATTCGTTTAATGGTGGGCATTCAATAACTACATTTTCATGTGGTGTGGTCACATCAATAGTACATACGTATAAATTTTTCATTACCGTGCATGAATTTTAACAAGGCAGATAATAGTTGGTTGGAATGGATGTCACAAAGGAATCATAGTGGGGTCCACCCTCAACCTACTGTCTAAGTAAGCCGGCATTAATGCGCACAAAGAGAGAGAGGGAGAGAGAGGCATGCTCAACTGGGCACCTACGCACTTTTACACATGTGTCGTGGGCCCAAAATCCAAACGGTCCATGTGATGCAGCACCCTATGAAACCTACAAGAACCAATTTTCACCCTGATTCAAAACTCTAAGTAGACTATAGCAATGAGAGATGCAAATCAAGGGAGGAAATTGTTTTCTTTTACCATGGTTCACTAAAGTTTTGGATTAGGGTAAAAGTTCATTAGGATAAAAGTTCACCTTACGAGTTTCATGGAATGCTGCATCATGTAGACTGTTTAGATAATCTTAGCCACACTTTTCTTTTAACCATTAATTATTATTATTTTTTACAACCATTGTAATAAACGCTAAGATAGAAATGCCCTATGAGTGTAATTTTTTTATACATCCTTACCATTCATGTTAGGGCTCAATATTTAGTTTTTATTTTTTATTTTGTTTTTACACACGCACACACACCCCACACTCACACTAGTGGAATTTCACCACCTATGGATACTCGAACCCTTCACCGGGTGTTGAAACTCCTGAGAGTCTACCACCCGAGCAATATATAAATGGACTACATTAGTACAAAAGCATGTCATGTTCACCACTCAAGGATGGCCTATTATACTCCTATCCTTGGGATTTACATATATCATAGGTCTTTACATCAACTATCCAAAGCCATGGCAAGCAGTGTCTGCTTTTTGAGGTTTGGAATATCATACACCAATTTATTGATGTGTACCATGTGCTTGAACTTTAGCCATTGGCTATGAAATCTTTTTCAATGATCCAAACTGTCTATATGATTAGCCTTGCTATGGATAGGGTATTCAAAAAAGGTCTCTCTCAAAAAAAAAAACAACCCCTTTTTTCGTTAAAATGTTAAAACAAACCGGCGACATTCAATGGAAAATGTTCAAAGATCGAACAGTTAAAATATTCCAATATAAGAGATTTTATTTATTCTTACTAATCCATATCGATCGCAAGGCCCATCAGATGAGCGGTTTTGATCATTCAAATGTAACTCAAATTCAATTGTCAAAATTCCAAAGTTTTGCCTATGATAATCACCTAGCCTCTTCGAGTTTGTCGGTGGGTGGGAGAAGTAGCGAGATGGAAAGGAAAGCCAAAAAAGAAAAGAGAGTTTAAAAAAACACCACATAGACATGGTATGTCTAGGAACTACTATCTTTATGCATTATTGGGACATGAAAAATCAATGTGAAAAGAATTAGTTTCTTAGAAATCATTGTTTTCCACTGTTTGGATTGAAGAGGAAATAGTATTAGCAAGATATGCCAAGGAATCCTCATACACCAAGGTCTTCAACCACAATGTGTTATTTCAAATCATAAAATGACAGGTTGCAAGCCACAATGTGCTATTTCAAATCACAAAATGAGAGGTGTAAGCAAATCAAGATGAAGGGTCTAGTGCATGTTTTGCATTTTTATTTTTATTTTAAAAAAAAGTACCAGTGGCACATGGCAAGGTTTCCATGATGTTCGGATGATGTGGTGTGAGATGAACACCAAAGTCTTCCCATCCGGCCATTGAAACGGAAACACCAACATGCCCTAATTTTGAAGTCAGCTTGATAAATCATGTTTTGAAGATTGGAGAAAGAAAAAGATCAACCCTTTGAATTTTCGGTTGAACTTTGAAGATTGGAGCGTCACCTCGTATATGTGAAGCTTACCATAATTCTCTTTGTTTGTAAATACATAATCATCAAAAGCCCAATTAGGTTCGGTCGAGTCAGATTGGGTTTGAAAATGTGGTTGATCCCTACCAACCCCACCCGCATGTGCATTCCGAAATCTTGGATCAATTTCCTAACAACACCATCACCACACAGAGCCTCCCATTTGATCAATCGGAAATCCTCTAATTGCGTGATGAGAGAGGCAAACCAAAAGCTAAGAAAACCAGCAGGGGAGGAAGGAATGCACCCCTCAAGATTTACAAAAGAAGAAAATGATTTATTCGATATTATTGGATGGCCGGTTACGGATGGACCGTTTCATTTTTGTAGGTTGGTCCAACCTAATTGAAAATGAATCGCTTTATTGATTGTCTCATAAAAACCCTTACGACCACATCCCAATCAATCGATTTATCCCCGTGCAATTTAGTGGTGGCAATGGGTGTCCCATGGATCAGCTGGCCTGACCTGCTTCTGATGCAGGTTTGGGCCAAGGTAAATAGGCAGTGGGTCAGGTTCAAGTTAGAAATGTAGCCTCCAAGCAGATGGGTTGGGCTTGGGTTCAACCCCACTGTACCTGACCCGACTTGCCCATATAGTGTATCAATGGGCTGGGCCAGATGAACTAACCCACACAACACAAACTTGAAACAAGTTTATGGATTGTAAATATAGATACATCCACTTGTGTGTATGCTCATATATATTCACTATAAGGGAGTTGGGCTGGGTGTACCTTTAGCTCCATACTCCATTATTAACCCATGTGTGGTTGTGCTGGATAGGTCCAATCAATTACAATAGAATGGGTTGGGTCGAGTTGAGCTTGGGTTCGATCGAGGAACTGAAAAGAGAAATCGACTACCCACTTACATGCTGTGGATGCAAATAGCATGCAAAATGCACAACTTTACTTGCATCCAAACAGCCCCGAATGTGATTAGTTATAAACTTCAGAAAAATCCTAACTCTACTAGCCAGAGTCCAGTAAATTCTGATGGCTCAGTGGAACACTCCTTATTCAATGGAGTGGATGACCTGTGCTGTCGAACTCATGGAGTATGTCATAAGGCTTGGCTGTTTGGGAGCATGGATTTGGAACCCCTAGGATTGGAAACCCCTGGATTGGCAATCCTCTTGGTGTGTTTGACACCCCAGAGTGTAAATCAACTTTAATTCAAAAATACTTATGCATGGTATATTTATAATGGTTTGAATTTAATTACTAAATCAACTTTAATATCCTTAATTAGTGAGATATATAATTTTTGATACTATGGTTGTGATAAGCCTGCTGAAATATATGCTTTGTCTGAAAATGATGAAATTCCAAGTCTTGGATGGACCTCAAGCACAAGATCATGTCTGAATGACTAATCAACGATTTTTAATCGTTGATTAGTATGGACAATGTTTGGACAGTGCTTGACAATGTTTGGACGATGCTGATTATCATTAGTGGGCCATGTGTCCAATAGAAAGATAGTGTACAGTGACATAAATATTACACTTGCAACTATTGAAATGATTTTAAGTTTAATCCAAGCTCTCACTGTAACAACCCTAAATTTTAGTACATTATAAAAAAAACTAAATTAAATATTTAAAGATTTTATTTTTAAATAAAAAATAAAAACAAGTCAACAGTTAAGTTGGTAGCGAAATTCTTAATTGAGAGAGGGGTTTAGGGATCAATTCTTGAAATAGTAATAATAAATTTTTTATTAAATATCATAATAAAATTTAAATTCAGGATAAGGGAGGATGTGCTCATCCTATCCTATAAGAATTTTCTTTAAAAAGAGATACAGAAGGTTTTTGCATTAAAAAAAATGAGATAGGAAGCCCTAAAGTAAAAGGAAGAGGAAATTCTAAGAAGGCTCGATCAGGTGAGTTCTAATCGTTAGATCTTTTTAAATTTTTATTATGTTGTTAATTTCTTCTTGATCTATATAATGAATGGCGTAGATCATCCACACCATCATTGTATAGGTGTGTAGAGTCAATTTTAATAAAGTGATGTTTTTATGATTTCGGTCTAATTAGTAATATTTTAGAAATAAATTAAATGGATGGAATCTGATTGTTCTAAGATAGATCTGTACGGATCATATGATCTTTAAGGCCAAAATATACAAGGGCCATAATTTTTATATCAATCTAACAATCAGATAGGCCACATTAGTCAAATCTAAAAGTGTTTAATAAAGAATTAATCTTAGATTTTTGCGCAAGTGTTGGTATCACTTAACGTAGAAGGTCGAGATGGGCCATCGATATATGTGTGGTTAGATCCACACCATCCATCTAATGTGTAGAGGCAAAACATGATAATACCTCAAGAATCTGGATGATCCAATTATCCGGTGGGTCACCCCAATTAATTATTTGATATTCAATTTCAGGATCTTAAAAAGAAAATTTTAATCTTGATAATTAAATTTACATGAACATGTAATTTTAATTATTTGATTATTTTAGATTTGACCACTTAGAATCTTAATCAAAAGTGGACTCCACCATGTAATACAAATAAATGAATAATAATATCGTTGATATAATTGATAGAACCCCGAAATTCAAATCAACCTAATTACATTGGAGAGTCAATACTACCAAACTCAGGTGAGTAACCCAACTTGTCTCATAATTCATTAAAATTAAAATAAATCATTGTTATTATTTAATTGATTTACTGGTTTGAATATTTTGATATGATAATTATATGATAAATTTATATGTGAATATTTTAATCGAAACAACTATGCAAAATATGAAAAATATGCATTTACATATCATCCCTCATTCATTGTATTGCATAATGTATGGTCGATCCTAGGGGCCCTCTTTGGAAGAAATGTCGATCCTGGTAGAGCGTTACTAGATGCGGGCTATGCCCAAGCCTACAAAAAGGTGGAAGCCTACCCAATGGTTAGATGCAGGTTGACGACCTCCAACCCAAGCAGATGGACGATCATCCCATCTGATGCATTCATACATCATTTTACATTCATATCATTGTACATGTATTTATGTATTATTTTAATTACTATGATTATGAACCATGCTGGGTTATATCACTAAGCTTGGCCAGTTTACATTTTTATTGATGAAAAAACCATACAGAGGAGCTATTAGCAGATGATGTGACGCAAGAACCGAAAGGATCTACTGTACCTGAACACGACCCACCTGAAACATGAGCATACTTATCTGAAGATGAAGTGGCGGCATTAGACAATTTTTTATTATAGTTTTTATTTTGTCAGCATAGTTTAATAATGCATACTAGTATTTATTTTGAGACTTTAAGTAATTATTTAGATTTATTTCTTTGAAATAATGTTAGCATGAAATAAATATCATTATAGTATAATGGTATAATTAGTGAATAATTTTAAGATTCATTTTATTTTAAGGGTCGTCAAGATTTATATATGTTTAGTTGATTGGTGCTAAGTATTATGTATGTGTGATTGAGATTATGGTGGACCTTATATTGAATATAATTATCATCTCTGATTAAACCGATTAAGAAATTAAATTAGTACACTTTGTGTATGAATTATGAACTGAAACTCGGGTCTGAGGGTGCACACTCTGTACTCGAATTTTGGGGCGTAACACTCACCGTGGATTGCAAACCCCTAGATTTGAAACCCTCAGTTACTTGATGCTGCCAAACAACCAAGGGGATTTGAAACCCTCTCCAAGCCCCTCCAATCCACCGTGAAAATGACCCCTTAGGTACGGAAAAAACCCCTTTGTAATAAGGTGGCATGGAATTGCATTTCGTCTTGTATAAATTTTACCTAGCATTTGGAAATAATAAAAAAGATGGGATTAATTTGGGTATCGTATCATCCCATCTCAATTGGAATTATAGTAGAATTTTTGACGAATTTTGAAGTCCACTATATTTGTGGGCCCCATGTAAACCCACTATATTTGTGGGCCCCATGTAAACGGATGTGTTTTATCCACACCATCCATTCATATGTCCCCTTCATGTGTGACAATTGAATTGCCTATGCACTGAGGAGACCAACATCAATTGTGAAATCTAATGGCTTGATTATAATTTCATAGGCCACCAATAGCAAGTTTCACTTGATGTGTTGTATTTCAATTTTGATCCCCAACATGAAATGGAAGTGTTAAAATACCATGGTATTTCTAGACATATGATCCTTGTACGATAATGATGTTAATTTCCATTAATGCAAATATAACACTTGATACTAAGGCAGACTAAATTGAGGAAGTCACCGTAACAAAACCAGATCAGTTCACCAATTCTAGCATCTTAATCCTGAACACGCTTGTTGGCCCAAGTAGGACCATCAGATTTTATTTTATTTTTTCATTTCTGACCATCCAATAAATGTTGTCTAATCTGATATTCAGACAATAAAATAAGCATAATTTTATTTATTTTTTTTCGTTTTTGATACATCTAAACTGAGTAATAATTTGGATGGTTTATTTTGACTTAATTTTATGCCACATGTGTAATTTAAAGTAATTTCTAACTGCATGTGCATCCTCCACGTACCTCTGCCAGAGTATCAAAGCTTTTTTCAGAGAAAATATTTGATGCTCCGGCAGAGTGTGATGGATGATACGCAGACACTTATAAATTACTTACAAACCAAATACTTGGCACATGATTAAGTTAAATAAACCGTAAAAATTATGGGTTTCAGTTAGATGTATTACTAAACAAAAATTAAGATCGTTCTGATTATTTGAATCTCAGATTAATAGATTTCCATTGGACGGTTAGAAATAAAAACATCCATTGACCTTAATTTATCAAACAAGTGTCTACACATCAGTGGTTAGGATTTTGTAATCAATATGATGTTTAGATTTAACTTAGATACAATCATCTACACAATTAACTGTTTGGATCTAAGTTAAGATCTTCCACGTGTACCATTTCTAAGTGCCTGCGTATCAAGCGTCGTACGCAGCCAGAGTAGGAAATAATTCCCCTTTCTATCTATCCTCTTCCCTTCCTCACCCACGCCCCCTCCCTCTCCCTCTCACACTCTCTCTCATGACGATGGCGGCTCTCTCGTCTTTTGCAGCCGTTCATCAACCTGGCCCACTACATTTAAGAAATCAGACGACCACCTCCCTCTTAACGAGATCAAGCCCCGAAACCATCACCGTCATCACCTCCAAAAGGTAGAATTTCTCTTCCTTGATTTCTCTTTGATGATGTTGATATGTCATTCCCTTTCTTATCAATCTTACCATTTTCTACAGTGAGCATCATTTTCCCAAAATCTTTTACCAAATTCCTGAAAATTTCTCGAATCTCCAATTAAAAATGATTTTTGTATATATTTTTTTAAAAAATTTCGAGTTTATCGTATCGAGTTGCCAAGGCGAATCGCCCGAGTCTTCGAGTTGGCTTGACTCGGCTAGATTTTGAGCTGAGTCGAGTCTTCGAGTTCTTAAACTGTGCTGAAATGGATGGTCTAGATGAAAATGAGTTCAATGGGATAAACCGATGTATAGAAGCATCCGTTGGATGTGATTTTCAAGAAACTACGGCATGTGCATGGGGCCCACTAGGTGCAGTTTTCGGTTATCCTATCAACGCCTATGCCTTCCATGTTTCAGATATTTGGCGATGAAGGTCTATAACTGATATAGTGCCAGCCGTGGTTTTAAGACTCGGACGACTCAGTAGGACCCGGACCGGTTTGACACCGCGAGTCACCCCGTGCGAGTCAGGCCGATTCAGGCCTGACTCGGGCGAGGCCCTGACCAAGTCTTTTAAACATGAGCTCGACTTATCATTAATATCACGAATTAGATGCCCGTGGTGGGTTGCTTAAAAGAAAAAATATCAATCGAGGAATCATTTTCCATTTTCAAGGTTTTACTAAAAAATTGTGAATGTTGAATCATTCAGCTCATCGGGCTATGACTATAGACATTGGTCCTTTAGATAACCAATGCCTTGATTGTAATCAACCTATCTAATAGACTATTAGATATTGCTTGATTGTGATAAACATACATAATAATCTATTATAGTGCGCCTATGGGAGTTTTATGCTCTCATTGTTGGTCCCTAGCTTGATAGAGGAGGATTGCATCAGGTTGGTGCACGGAGTCAAACTTATGCCAAAACTTTCAACATGTTAATAGGATGGGTGTAGCTGAAATGAGGATGTTGGGATGGATGAGTGGCAAAATGAGGAAGGATAGAATTAGAAATGAATGCATTTGAGGAATTTAGAGTAGCATAAATAGATAATAAGATGAGGGAAAGTTGACTATTGTTATGTCATGTGTAACGGTGACTAAAAATTGCGCTGGTTAAGAGTGAGTTGGTACAAGTTGAAGGCTCTAAAAGGGCAAGTGGATGGCCCAAAGGGATGTGGATAGAAGTTGTAAGAAAAGACTTGATGACATGTGGTCTAACTAAAGGTGGCCCTTGATAGAGTGGAATGGCAAAACAATATTCGTATGGCCATCCCCATTTAATTGAGACAAGTCGTAGATGATGCTGATGGTCCTTGTGATATCATTCATGTTTGTACATATGTTGCGCTTTCTTGATGAGTGGATGGGCCTGAATTGTTGGATAGGGGGTTGGTAGTCATCCTAGTGAGTGGACTTCATGGTTAAAAGACTCGGTGACTTGGACTAATTCGTTCGATCACGAGTTGAGTCATGACTCACCTGAGTCGGGTGTGACTCATGGCGCAAACTGGATCAGGTCTGACTGAGTCTGAGTCAACTCAGACGATTCACATGGGACTCGTTTGAGGACTTGTTTGGGAGCTTTTAAATGGAGGTAAATGGGAAATGGAGTTGGAGGTAAATGAACTGGGAGTAAGTAGCTTACTTAGTTGTGTTTGGATGGGAGTTAATGAAATGCATTTGAAATCCAAATATTCAATTTGAATTGGAGTAAATGGGAGGAATTAGAATGCATCAGAAAATTTCAAGATATTCACAAGAACACATATGATATCCCAAATTAGTGTACATGTGTGATATTTAACAGAATGACTGTAATAAACCCATTGAAATATGTATTTTTGCCAAAAATGAGGAAGTTTCGAGCTTCGGGTGGGCGTCAAATGTAAGGATCACAAACAAGCAACTTGCCAATGTTTTTTTAACCGTCCATTTAGATGGCCAACCTTTAGACCGTTCGGATCATTCTATTTGTGTGATTTTAGTGATTTAGCTGATAATTGGATTGTTTTAGAGTATCTTTAATGTGCTGTGTGTATGGTAGACATGCATGTAGCGACACATTTGTTTACTTGTGCGACTCTCCAAAGGAACTCAAAAAGTCATGTAACCCCATTTACTTCCAAATCCTCTCTCAAAAAGAGGATTTCATTTACAGCCCTATTTACTCCCATTTCATTTCATTTCCCTGCATTTACTCCCATCCAAACACACCTCAAATGCCATTTACTTCCATTTACTCCATTCCAAATGGCCCCCGAGTTAAAAAACCATGGTGGACTTGATCCATGCTGGCAAACAAATATTTTAAGTCTTTTCATGTGCAAATTGCTGTAGAGGACGCATTGTCTCATGGCGTAATCATGAATGGTATCCTGTTGTGCTATTTTTCCTGTATGCAAATGGTATCCTGTTGTGCCATTTTGGGCATGTAAAGCTCTTTTGAATCCTTATCACTGATTTGAATGAACATATGGTGGATGGATTTGGCTGAAAAATCCCCCAAATTCGGTCCAAAATAGAAGTCAAATACAGCAGTCTATGTGAAAATTTTCTCCTTTGAAGAGAAATTATATGATAATCTTGGTCCGCATCTTTGTAGATTGCATTTTTTTTAAAAAAAATATATATATTTTCAGCCTTTGATGAGTTGAGCTCATGATTTTGTATTCCAGGCCATTGGTCTGTTAAGTCCTATCATAGATGTAGATTTCCTGAAAGGTTTCCTACCTTGGAAAATCAATCATATGACCTTTCCCAATTTATAGTGGACCACTGTTTTCTCTTTTGAAGTATCTATTTTGTGGGTCATGTATGGTGTCCAAAGATACAGGCCGGACCATGCATTGTGTAATTCCTCTCAAAACCTCTCCCCCTTCCCAACCTCTCTCTCCCCCCCTAACCCCCCCTCCTCTCTTTTTTCCCCATTCGAGTACAAATTTTCCATTTATTTTATTTGAAATCCAGGAATTTTCAACTTTCAAACCGAAGAAGATGCTTGATCTCTCCAAAGGCTGTCTATTCTGGATTCCAAACTTCACATCACCCCCTTCGAAGAGGGATCTGGTCGATAAGGTAGATTTCTTCACATTTTCTTATTCTCTGTTCTTCGCCTTTTTATCAATGGAGTTAATATCTTTATTCGTTATTAGAGAAGACTTGGAACTGCCTTCTTCTCCATACTTCCCGGTCAATGCCCAAGGTGGTCAAGGCCCACCTCCAATGGTACAAGAGCGATTCCAGAGTGTTATCAGCCAGCTCTTTCAGCATGTAAGCATTGTTATGGTTTGGTATTCTCTTTTTATTGAACCCAATCTTCTTCTTCTTTTCAGAAATTTTTAAAAACTTGATGTGGTTTGGATTGTAGCGGATAATACGTTGTGGTGGAGCTGTCGATGATGATATGGCGAACATTATCGTCGCTCAGCTTCTGTATCTGGATGCTATTGATCCAAACAAGGTCTGTTGTATTCCTTTATACGTTATTTCGACAGAAGCTTAATTGGATCAGTAGTTGAGTAGGATTGTTATTTAGTACTGTGAAATACGGTTTGAGAATTCTGTCTATGATACCGGGATATGTGTTTGGTTCAATTGATTGGTATCAAGCATCTTTGTGACTGGGAAGTTCTTCACGTGGTGTATCATACACATTTTTGTATGAGCATAGCAATGTGATTTAATTGGATTTTGTTGGAACATGTGTTTGTGACTGGAAAGTTCTTCATGTGTATCATAATTCATATGCACTTTTGATGAGCATGGAATGTGTTTCAATGGACCATGGGTTCTTTAAATATTTATGTGAAAGATGTCATACCAAGCACGCATACAAAGGCAAACTTGTAAACATGTGTCACAGACCAGGCCTGGGTTTGGTTTGGGCGCAGATATGAACTCGTCAGGCTGGCCTTTATATAGCTGTATATATTTGTATTTGGGTGTCATTGCTGCCCCCAGCCATTTGCGTGCAACTCATTGAGCAATCAGTATTATAATCAATCAGAGCTTTCCACTCACACAACTACTTTGAATCTTAAGATGCCTCCTCTCTAGAGGCTTTTGACAACTGTTTCAATCAATTCATGTCTTAGTTGAGAAAAACTCCCAAGTTTTCTGCAAGAAACTGAATTGTACATATCCAAGTTGCATTCGTATAAGTCTTACGTGTCAGAATTCAACACTAGTACTGATTATCTTATTTAGTGAATCCAAAAATAAAAACAGGTTTTATGGATTATGAACTCCACTTGTTTGAGTTTTTGCACTCTCATTGTTGGTCCCAAGCCCAGATAAAGGAGTGTCGTGTCTGGTAGGCAACTGATGTAAAAAAATTTCTGTGTCCTTCTCACTAATCCCAACACAATGAGGTTTTATGGATTCCAAAGTTTGTATTTATCAAATTTATTATTTTTGTTTAATTTGTATGTAGTGTTTGGATTATGACTATTAATAGATTATATAAATGTCGTTTTATCTTTGGCATCATCCAATTTTAGTGAAGAGCAATACATTGTCATTTTAAATTCTTTCTTTACTTCTCGGTTGATATTTTATTTTCTATGTTTAGGGTTTAGGGTTAGGGTCTAGATGAGATCTCTCGGTTTATGTTGTTCTTTGGTGATTTGTGTTATAAATTACTGGCATTTTAAATTCTTTATTTCTCAAGTGATATTTTGTTTTCTATGTTTAGGGTTTACAGCTAGGATCTAGATGAGATCTCTTGGTTGATGTTGTTTGCAAGTGATTTCTGTTAGATGATGAGACTCTAGAGGGACATATGCTAAATTGGAGTTTTGAAGGAAGGCTTTATGGTCCAAAGGCTTGGAAATTAGTCAAAACGAGACAATTTTTTAATGCAACTTCATTAGAAAGAATTTTAGAGGTGAGGCTTCAGTTAAAATTGATGGCTTGGAGATTCCTCAAAAGTGATTTGTATCATTACCTTGGCACAAAATTTCTTAAGGATGGTGATGGCAAGAGGTCCAAGCCTTGGCCCAGGCTCAAGCACAAACCGGAGCCCAAGAGCTAGACCTAGGTCCATTACTTGCATGCAGCCCTATCGCCTAGGAACTACAAGATACGTAAGTGTTATTGATGAGGGTTTTGGCGTGAGAAAGGTGAAATGCATGGGAATTTATGAAGGTAGTTTTCTAACAATAAAGTGGGATAGGATTAAGAAGATGAATTTATTATATAGTAGATATAAAGTAGTTGATTTCCTAATTTGATGATTACATGTTTATAAGCTTCTTGAGCAAGTCCCCTCTTCCATAAAAAGCCATGTACCAGTTTTATTTCGAGCATGAACGAATGAAAACAAAAATTTCTAGCACTTGCTTCCATGTTAGTGTGACTATCAATTCCGTGCAACGTCTCTGAATGGTTGGTGTGACTCCAATCTTTAATAATGAGTCTAAATGAGACCTTAGTTTAGGCTGCATAACTCAGACAATTACCCTTCTTTATTACCCTCATATTTTCTTTAATTTCCTGATCTATCGACCATCACATAATTATCTCTTCACTTTTGTTCAACCAGTCATAAACTCTATCTAATCTGTAACCTAAAACTTCAATACTCCCTTAATTTGACCTGCATCAATTTTTGGTATTGGAGCAAGTTTTTCGGGTCTTTGAGAAGTTTGTGACATTATGCTGACTTGTTATGGTAGATCATACACATGTAAGACTTCGAATGGTCAAAGGGATGAGTTTATTATGGAGTCAATGTGATAGATGACTTAATTGTCACGACAAGTTGAGAGGATCTCTACTTGGCTATAAGAGGAAGCCGCTGATGTTTACGAAGAGTGTGATGATGATGATCTTGTAGGACCAAATGAAGGATGGGCATTTTTCTTTCTTTCTTTCTTTTTAATAGGATAATGCAATATTTTATTAAACCAAGAAAGAGTGTGACATGGCATCATTGATCATCCCGAATACAAAGACGAAAAGTCCGACCAAACCCTCAAATCAATCCCTTAATACAAAACCCCAACACGAAATCATGGTATTAGAAATGGTTACGATGCGGTCATAACGGCTGTTACGTAACGTTAACGGTGTTGACCCTTAATACGGGGCCGTAACCGCTAATTTGAAAAACAAATGGCTAGTAATGGGCTGATACACGGCTGATACATTTTTCCTTTTTTAAAAAATCGATTGTTATGACCATAAGGCTGGTCTTTACAGCCATCGTTACCGTTATTGAATACCTTGCCTGAAATATATTCACCCATTCAGATATCCCATGTCTAACCCTAAGAAAGACAACATTAGGGTGACTCGTCTTGTTGCGAAAGGTCCAGTTATTTTGCTTAGCCTACACTTCCCACAATACTGCCACGATAACCATCCACAAAAGCTCCACGATTCTTTTATTACCCTTTCTACCCTCCATGCCAAACCTCCATAAGCTCTCCCATAGATTGTAGCATTGACCATGAGACCCTAAAAAGAGATAGATCTTCTCCCATATGTTATATACAAATGAGCAATTAATGAATGAGTGATCCACTGTTCTGCCTTTCTCAAGCACATTATGCTCCCATTCGTGATGCATGTACCTCTCTTCCTTAGGTTGTCAATAGTCAAGATCTTCCTTTTACCCACCAACCATGAGAAAGTGAGAGTCTGAGGCGGGTACTTGTATTTCCAGATGCGACTAACGGGATTCTTGGGGAGAATGCAACCACCTCCAATAAGGGCCAAGTAGAAGGACTTCATGGAGAAGAATCCTATTGAATTTGCTTTCCACACCCAAGAATGCCGGTCCAACTGCACTATTCTGCGTTGCTGAATAAGACTCATGAGGCAAATATGTTCTTCAATCTCTTCATTGGATAAATTCCTCCAAAAAGTTGGAGCCCACACAATGCCCTCATTTGAGCCAAATGTGAAAGAAGAAGTGGAGCTTTCTCACTCAGATGTTGCCATGCATAGCCTCGGAAAGAGAGTTAACAGGGGGCATCCCCACACAAACGATTAAGTAGAACCTCACTTTGGTTCCCTCCTTGGTTCTTAATGAAATCTCCCTATCGAAAGAAGGCACCATTTTCAACACCAATTTCCAAAGCCCTAAGCTCATATCTCAATGATAGCTATGGGCTTCACCCCACTTCATCAACACCATATTTACTGCTAACGACTTTGTTCCATAAAAAACCTTCCTCATCTCCAAATCTTTAGAGCCATTTTCCTAACAAAGCCAAATCATGCACCTTCAAGTTTCTAATACTTAGACTGCCATCCTCTTTAGGTTTGCATACTTCATCCCAATGGAATTGCTCTTTGTTTCAGAACCTTGCCATAAGAAATCCTTTTGGATCTTTTCCAATTTTGCTACAACTCTTGACGGGCACTGAAACAAATACTAAGTAGATCGGCATACTGGCGACCGCTGCTTTGATGGGTGTAAGTCTTCCACCTAACAAAAGATGCCTACCTTTCCACTTATACAGTTTCTGCTCCATTCTTTCCACCATTGCATCCAATAAGCGCCTGGTTGGCCTGCCAATGCACAAAGGGAGGTCCAAGTACGTCGATGTGAGGCTTCCCAGTTTGCAACTGAACCCAAGGGCTAAAGACTTCACGTCTTCCTCATTCATTCAGATATGTAGCAGCTTGCTTTTATGAATATTAATTTTTAGCCTAAAGGCCATCTCGAAGCATCGGGGAACTTTCCTTAGATTGTCAACTTGCCCCTAATCTGCATCACAAAACAGAATGGTGTCATCAACAAACTGTAAATGAGAAATACATATACTCTCTTGCCCAACTTCGAATACCCTTGTCAAGCTGTGATTATTAGCCCCCTTAATCATTCTACTGAGAGCTTTTGTGACGATCACAAAGAGGAACGGGGATAAAGGGGTCTCCTTGCTTCAAGCCTCTCTAACTTCTAAAAAGGCCTTTGGAGAATTCATTCACCAAAACCGAAAAGTGTGCTGGAATAATGCATTCCCAAACCCATCTACACCACTTGGACTTGATGCCCATGTGATCCATCATATACTGAGTCCCTTCGTTCTTTTTATCTCGAATCAATACATTCATGAGCGATCAAAGCACCATCCAAAATTTGCCTTCCATACAGAAAAGGCCCCTTCAGATTCTGAGATGATGCTACTCAGAACTTTGCAGAGACTGGAAGTAAGGACTTTAGCTAGGACCGGCCCACCCTTCTATTTGGAATCCAGTCTACGAATCTTTCACCATTGGAATAAATTCACTGGCTTCTAGCCAAGAAAGCTCAAATCTGAAAGGTTTTGGCCCCCTTGACTCCTCGCTGGTTTCTAAAATAATTGGGAGTATAAGCAGAAATTGCATGCACTAAACCTTTTTTATTGACAAGATGAGGTGCAAAAGCGATCTAGGTGAGACAGAGTAGTCGTTTCCAGGAGATTCAACCAAGTGAATTTGCAACCGACAAGAAAAATCTATGAGTTGGTTCTCTTCCTCCCAAGCTGAAAATTCCCTCTTATTTCTTGTGGAATAGGAGCCATCCAACTTTTCATATGGATACCTGACTGTGTTGAATCCCCCGTCCACACATCATGGATAATTCCAACTACTCCTAACATTCCTGAGCTCGATCCACAGATGTTGCCTTATGCTCGGGTCATTTGGGCCATATACTAGGGTGAAAACCCATCGGAATCCTTTTCCTACCCATCTTAAGAGAATTGAAATAGAAATCCTTTACTTGATTGTCTTCTAAGTTCTATCAACTGCTGAGCAGAATCCCAAACTATCAGAATACCCCCTGAAGCACTTATAGCGTCCTTTCTGACCCAGTCACATCTGCCACCTCTCCATACTGATTTGACCAAAGCCAAATCAACAATGCTCCTTCTGGTTTCCTGGAAAGCCGCAATTTGAACCTTCTGTAACTTGTAGACCTGTTTTATGGGGCTTCTCTTCCTCGGCCCAATCCCCCTAACGTTCCAAGACAACATTTTCATTGCAAACTGATTTTTACCCCTAGCCCTGATCCACTCCCTATCTGCTACTTGATGACCCTGCCACCATTAATCTGCCACTTGATGACTTCGCCATCATCAATTTGCTCGTGATCTCCCCTCCTTTTTATTGGATTGCTTAGTCTGGATTCATAATCACTGAAGCATTCAGGTTTATCAGCTCCCTCTTGCCCTTTTACCTTTCTTGCCTATACCTGACCCCTATGATTCTTTAAAGATTCTATTCCTTTCTTTCATTATGATAAGTGTGCTTCCAAGTTTTCCTCTCTCCCTCTCCACGTTTACATTATGTCTTGGATCCATTCCTTAGTTTCTTCCTTGTCCTGGATTGTACCCCCTTGCCCACCGAAGAATGATACTAGGCTCAATGTATCCGGAGTGGTGGGGCATACAATTTGCATGTCTAGTTGTCTACCCTCTTTGATTCTGGAATAGAGCCGGGTAGGGACTTTGGATACCAATCGGGGCGACCTCTATTATGACTTCTTTACTTCACTCCGCGTATTCTGCTGCACCTTTTATCTCCATTTGCATCAACCTTGTAAAAACGCAATTCTTCTTTTTTGGACTCTGGTTGTTGGGTGCCTTCAAAGTAACAGTCGGTGCAATCCTGTTTTCTTTTTGAAGAGGACTAAACTTAACAAGCCTGTTTTGACGCGGCCCAAGCCTATTATCCACCTTCTCAGCTGAGAACGATAGAGAAGGGCCATCGCCCAACTCCCATTCCAACCCAGTCCAAATTAACTCAACATAAGTATTACTGTCATGGTCAATATCTTCCCTTGATGATATGGCCTCATACCTTTCAATCATTCCCTTTCTAATCAGATCAACTTGCCACATGCCAATGCTATCTGGATCGTCTTGCACTGACACATGTTGATGAATTTACACGCCACACCCTCACACCATGTCCCGACCACTTTGGCTTTCGCACCAAAGAGGGCACATGGCCTGCTCATCTCAACACAGCTATTCACATCATGTGAAAATGCAGGGAGGGATTCTGAAATTCGAAATCCCCATCAGCCGACATCACCATACCCTCCCCGTATTGTATCAGCCCCAATTGTCCATCCCTTCTTGCTGTGTTCAGTAGGACATCCTTGTGTGTGCTCCTTCTCTACGAGCTTCCTGATTGACGTGTAGATCCCACCCACCCCCTTCCCCTCTATTAACTCTCTTTCCCTTGTGTATTTTCCCAAGAAGACATGGTTTCTCTTTTCCCTCCAACGACCACCCTTGTGTCTCCACTTGAAGCTTTTCCTGGCACCTCACAGCTCAGTCTTGTCTCGACTTTGAGCTCAATCAGCACAAAAGAATTGTCCATCCATAGCTTTATTGTCTTCCTCCCTTCACACATTTGAAGATCGTGAATCTTCACCCTTGCTTATTCAACAATTGCCATGGAAAATGATTGTGAGTTGATCTCCATTGCCGCACCAATACATTCCCCCACCTCCAAGATCATTTCTGCATCCCCCACAACCAAAGGTAAGTTGAATATGCAAATCCACCTTCCCTTCCTAACACCCCATTCCGTCATATTGTGCCATCGAATGATTCTCAAAATCAAATCCCCTTTTTTGGGTTTCACCGAACCTCCTGGCAACCATATCAGCCTCGTGCTGGCTTGAGGTTCTATCGTATCGCACCATCGAATGAAGGACGGGCTCTTGTTGTTAGATGTCTGTTAGCAACCCCAAAAGAAGGCATGGAGGAATGGCGACACACCAAGATCTTTCTATACTACGTGTCATTTCTTAGTCGCTTATGTACAATTATTGTCAATGGTGGAACCAACATGAACGTGGCATCGCAAGAGCTTGTGGACAAGCTTCAGCTTAAGGTGGAGAAGCATTCAAGGCCTTATGGAGTTGTGTGGGTAAATGACCCTTCCATTCCGGTAAATAGTTGCTGCTTGGTTACTTTTTCAGTCAGTAAATGTTGTGAAGATTCTGCTTGTTGTGACATCATGCCCATGAAGTTAGCTGTTTGCTTTGTAGACCATGGTTGTTTGATAGGAAAGTGCAACATGATGGATAATACCCCACACCTACTCATTTCTCTACAATAGTCATAAGAAGGTTTTGATCCTTGTGAATGAAATTCCACCCTCGAATCTCTATCTATTGCGAGAGCCAAAAAAGACCTTATTAACTCGGCGATTGCTATCACCAAGGATGGTTTCTCCCTGTCCCAAGTCATCTGGTGGCTAGATGAGTGTTGCAGCATTCCAGAAACTCCTTACTCGATCAAACCGTTAGGTTTCAACGAGCTGTGGATTAAGCTAAAGCCTAACTGCTACATAGACCTCTTAATCATGGCAGGTGTGTTATTTAAGGAAAATCCGATAGTTTCTATCCAGAGCTGGGAAGAATTCTCCCTTTTCGGTTACGAAGAGGTTTGGATGTTGATCTAGTCGGTTCCCTTAAAACTATGGAACGAAGGTTTCTTCCTCTCAATCGCCTCCCGTCTCGGAACCCTCATACAGGTGGATCCCAAATCTCTATCGGGTGAGGAGATGGGGGTTCTGAGGGTGATGGTCCGTAGGAAGAAGGGGGCGTTTATACCGCCCTTCATTCAGATCCAGACTGAAGATCACTGCATCTCCCTCCCGGTTAAAATGGAGCGTAAGGATAACCCGATCCCCAGATGGTGGGACCTCTGGAGATCCAGAGACGAGGCAAAGGCAGATTCCGATAGTGGAGTTGACGAGGATGTGGAAGAAGGAGCACGATTCAAATGTGATGCAAGAGTACTTTCCCAGAAGGGCAGCAAGGATCAGTGCTCTGCTGACCTACCTTACCATCGGGTAGCCAGATGGCGTGAAGATCACGCAATCGATCGTAACATGGAGGGCGCTGATGATCTCAGGCCTCCATGCTCCAGCGGGACG
Source organism: Magnolia sinica (assembly GCF_029962835.1). NCBI lineage: Eukaryota > Viridiplantae > Streptophyta > Magnoliopsida > Magnoliales > Magnoliaceae > Magnolia > Magnolia sinica. The sequence goes on from NC_080582.1 coordinate 84,357,795, forward strand.
CTGTCAGTAGCTGCTGACAGAGACGAATGCCCCTTCAATGATCAAGCGCCCATCCAAGCCTTAGAGAGGACACGTGGCTCAATCACAGCTCGTCCGCCGTCGCGTCCTAAAGCCGCTGACTCCTGAGGTAAGTCTCTTCACCCCTCCTGGACGGAGAAGGCAACGTGTGGCACTCTTACCATCCCGCAGCTATGCGAAGCATGCTTTCTCTCAGAAAGGACGGCGAAAGTGGACACGTGGCTGACTCTCAACTCGACAGGCCAACCCCCTCATTACTCCTCTCCGAGACGTTCGAGGCCCGATGACTTCACCTCGCTGGGGACTCGACATGGGGCAAGCCTTTCGGAAAATGAAGTCTCCTTTCGACATGTGGATTACCAAAGGAACACTACACATCTTCGCTTACCGAGTCCAGATCCTACTTGGGTCCAACATCGCCTTAAGCTTATTATCGCCTTTGAAAGCCTGCTACCTGTATCCCACCCCATTCAGAAATGTACTTCCCTTCCTGATAACCTTTTCAACCTCATCAGACAATCTCCGCCCTTAGAAATCCCGACATCTCATTTTTCCTTTGCCATGGGAGAAGATACATTCAGAGCTGAAGACACCGATAGTAGACTCTCCGAAAACCAGACCTTTTCATCCCCTCCTACATCCCCTCCCTACCCCGCTCCACAACCTCACAACTGGACTAAGCTGGGTCCCATAACCCTTTTTTAGGAAAATACGTCCGCCGATGTCATAGTTGCTGAACCATTGCAGATGTGCGCCGACCTCGCTCGTCAGCTTACGTACGTTGCTCAATCCAATCCAGAAACAGGCAAGAGCAGAGAAGAAATCTTCGACGAAATCTAGAATAAGAAATGGATTCAAGACGCTGTGGGTCACATCGGCAAACTTTTGGGTCTCTCCTTCGGCCACTGTCCTGAGGATTACCTTGCGTTATTCCAATTCATTGAAAACAGAGGTAGATCGTCCCCTCCTCAGCCCACTTCAACAAATTTCACCCCCAGATCTGCCAGCAAACGAGAGCTTCAGAGACTTCAACCGAACCCAGTAATGCCAGCCCCCATGGTGCGGCAAGGAAGACAGGGTTCCCAGGGAAGATCGGTGGCCCAATGAGAATCCTCTCTTGGAACGTTAGGGGGAATAGGCTCCAAGCAAAAGAGGGGCCTTATTAAGAAATCCATCAGTAGGAGAGACTCGGGTGTTGTGTTTGCAAGAAACCAAGGTCCCAATTTTCAAAGATGCTATTCTGTCTTCCATCTTGTTCGCCAAGGACGCAAAATGGGTCACGCTCGATGCATCGGGTAGCTCTGGTGGGATTCTTGTTGCCTGGAAATCGTCCAAATGGGAGTTGCTGTCTTCAGTCATTGGGTCTTTTTCAGTTTCAGTTACTCTCCAACATAAGTCTTCTTCTCTTTCTTGTCTTATTTCTACGGTTTATGGGCCAAACACAGATCTTTCTAGATCCGATTTTTGGGAAGAACTCACAAATATAAGGCAGTCATTTACAAGTGCGTGTTGTTTTGTTGGGGATTTCAACATCATCAGGTTTGCAGAAGAGCACTCTCGCAATAGGAGAAAGTCTCAAGCTATGAAAGCCTTTTCTTATTGGATTCAGTCTCATGAGCTGGTTGATCTACCCCTCTCGAGGGCTAAATTCACTTGGACCAACAGCCATCGTTGCCCCATCCAATCCAAGCTCGACAGATTCCTCTTGTCCGTTGAATGGTTGGAGACATTCCCCATGGCTTCCCAAATGACTCTTCCTAGACCTACCTTGAATCATTGCCCGATTCTCCTATTGATGGACAACCAGAGTTGGGGTCCCAACCGTTTACATTCAACTCTTCCTGGATTGCTATCCCTGGGTTTTCTCAATTGATTGAAGAGTGGTGGCCGACTTTCCAGCCTGAAGGATTCCCAGGCCATAAACTATCATGCAAGCTCAGATTATTGAGGGAGAAATTGAAGGATTGGAAAACTAACGTTCTCGCCAAGAGGGAATCGGAGTTGAACGATCTCTTCGCCGAGCTCCAACGTATTGATTTGGAGGTGGAAGATTCTTTGATGCCTTCAGATTATTTGGGGAGGCGCATTCAGATAATTCAAAATATAATTGGTAGGGCATTGGAAGATGAGACTTTATGGAAGCTGAAATCCAGAGCCAAGTGGATTTCTGAAGGAGATAAGAACATAAAATATTTCCATAGAATAGCCAATATGAGGTCTCGGTTAAAGGCTATTCATTCAATTACAGTTGATGACATACAAACAGAGGAAAAATCAGAGATCATCAGGCTAGCCATCAACCACTTCAGCTCTCTCCTTTCTTCAGACGGGTGGAATAGACCGGGCCTAGATGGTATTCATTTCAAGTCCCTTAATGCTGAAGAAGCAAACTCTTTGGAGTCTCCTTCTACTGAGGAAGAGATTAAGTCTGTTGTGGATTCCCTTGGTAGGGATAAATCCCCTGGCCTTGACAATTCCCCATGGCGTTCTTCCAAACCTTTTGGGAAACCATAAAGTTGGACGTGATGGAGTTCATGGTCGAATTTCATGAAAGAGGGAGGCTCTCGAAAGGGTTGGGAGCTTCTTTCATTACATTAATCCCAAAGTTGGCAGGTGCTAGCTCTTTTTCAGATTACAAACCCAAATTACAGACCCATCAGTCTTATTGGAGGACCTTACAAAATGCTTGCTAAGGTTCTCTCTTCTCAGCTAGCCAAAGTTACGGGGAAGGTCATCTCTATCAACCAAAGCGCCTTCATCAGAGGCAGACAGATCATCGATTGCACATTAATCGCCAACGAAGTGCTCCATTCCTGTCACGTCTCTGGAGAAAAGGCTGTATTCTATAAGTTGGATATTGAAAAAGCATATAATCATGTGGAATGGGGTTTTCTTCAATATCTTATGGGTTGGATGGGTTTTCGTTCTAAATGGAGAAAATGGATCGCAGCCTGCATCGACTCAGCTCATTTCTCTATTCTCCCCAATGGTACTCCTTTTGGTTTCTTCAAGAGCTCTAGGGGGCTCAGGCAGGGTGATCCCTTATCCCCCCTTCTTTTCCTTATGATTAGGGAGGCTCTCTCTCATATGCTGGCTAAAGGTCAGGCGGAAAATATCATCAGAGGCATTCTCATGCCTGGAATGCCAACGCCCATAACCCACATTCAATTCGCTGACGACACTCTAATCATTTTTTAGGCCAATTAGATGTATATCGACAATCTCAATACAGCTCTTCATTGCTTTGAAGTTGTATCAAGTATGAGAGTCAATATGGCCAAATCCAAGCTTTACGGAGTGAATTTATCTGAAGAGGAGTCAGCTAGGTACGCTATGTCGTTGGGGTGTTCTTCGGGTTCTTTTCCCTCTTCTTTCATTGGGCTTCCCCTTCTCTTTGGCCACCCTCCTCTCTCTCTGTTCTTTCCCTCTTTCCCTCTTTTTTCTTCTCTCTTCTTTCCCTCTTTTTTTTTTTCGGTTTCCCTCTCCTTTTTTTTTTCGCAGGTGTACCACACAACTTAGCTGCTGTAATAGGTACGTGTCACGCTAAGACGAGCACTGACAGTCCTCGAGCTCCGAGTTGTACGAACGGTTCAAAGGAGATCAAAGTTACATGGGCTCCACAGCGATGTATTTATTATATCTACACCGTTCATCTATTTTTAAATATCATTTTAGAGCATTAGCCAAAACATGAATCGTATCCAAAGATCGTCTGGACCACACCAAAAATAGCAGCGAGATGATGATTTTCACCCTTAAAAAATTCGTAGGCCCACCATATTTTTTAGGAAAATACGTCCGCTGATGTCATAGTTGCTGAACCATTGCAGATGTGCGCCGACCTCGCTCGTCAGCTTACGTACGTTGCTCAATCCAATCCAGAAACAGGCAAGAGCAGAGAAGAAATCTTCGACGAAATCTAGAATAAGAAATGGATTCAAGACGCTGTGGGTCACGTAGGGAGATCCCTGGGACTATCATTTGGAGATAGAACAGAAGATTATGTTGCGTTATTCCAATTCATTGAAAACAGAGGTAGATCGTCCCCTCCTCAGCCCACTTCAACAAATTTCACCCCCAGATCTGCCAGCAAACGAGAGCTTCAGAGACTTCAACCGAACCCAGGAGTGGTCTCTGCCGCCAAGGTGCGTCATCAGCGCACGGGATCTCAGGAAAGATCGGTGGCCCAATGAGAATCCTCTCTTGGAACGTTAGGGGGAATAGGCTCCAAGCAAAAGAGGGGCCTTATTAAGAAATCCATCAGTAGGAGAGACTCGGGTGTTGTGTTTGCAAGAAACCAAGGTCCCAATTTTCAAAGATGCTATTCTGTCTTCCATCTTGTTCGCCAAGGACGCAAAATGGGTCACGCTCGATGCATCGGGTAGCTCTGGTGGGATTCTTGTTGCCTGGAAATCGTCCAAATGGGAGTTGCTGTCTTCAGTCATTGGGTCTGTTTCAGTTTCAGTTACTCTCCAACATAAGTCTTCTTCTCTTTCTTGTCTTATTTCTACGGTTTATGGGCCAAACACAGATCTTTCTAGATCCGATTTTTGGGAAGAACTCACAAATATCAAGCAGTCATTTACAGGTGCATGTTGTTTTGTTGGGGATTTCAACGTCGTCAGGTTTGCGAAAGAGCACTCTCGCATTAGGAGAAAGTCCCAAGTCATGGAAGCCTTCTCTGACTGGATTCAGTCTCATGAGCTAGTCGATCTGTCCCTCTCGGGGGCTAGATTCACTTGGTCCAACAGCCATCGTTGCCCCATCCAATCCAAGCTCGACAGATTCCTCTTGTCCGTTGAATGGTTGGAGACATTCCCCATGGCTTCCCAAATGACTCTTCCTAGACCTACCTTGAATCATTGCCCGATTCTCCTATTGATGGACAACCAGAGTTGGGGTCCCAACCGTTTACATTCAACTCTTCCTGGATTGCTATCCCTGGGTTTTCTCAATTGATTGAAGAGTGGTGGCCGACTTTCCAGCCTGAAGGATTCGCAGGCCATAAACTATCATGCAAGCTCAGATTATTGAGGGAGAAATTGAAGGATTGGAAAACTAACGTTCTCGCCAAGAGGGAATCGGAGTTGAACGATCTCTTCGCCGAGCTCCAACGTATTGATTTGGAGGTGGAAGATTCTTTGATGCCTTCAGATTATTTGGGGAGGCGCATTCAGATAATTCAAAATATAATTGGCAGGGCATTGGAAGATGAGACTTTATGGAAGCTGAAATCCAGAGCCAAGTGGATTTCTGAAGGAGATAAGAACATAAAATATTTCCATAGAATAGCCAATATGAGGTCTCGGTTAAAGGCTATTCATTCAATTACAGTTGATGACATACAAACAGAGGAAAAATCAGAGATCATCAGGCTAGCCATCAACCACTTCAGCTCTCTCCTTTCTTCAGACGGGTGGAATAGACCGGGCCTAGATGGTATTCATTTCAAGTCCCTTAATGCTGAAGAAGCAAACTCTTTGGAGTCTCCTTCTACTGAGGAAGAGATTAAGTCTGTTGTGGATTCCCTTGGTAGGGATAAATCCCCTGGCCTTGACAATTCCCCATGGCGTTCTTCCAAACCTTTTGGGAAACCATAAAGTTGGACGTGATGGAGTTCATGGTCGAATTTCATGAAAGAGGGAGGCTCTCGAAAGGGTTGGGAGCTTCTTTCATTACATTAATCCCAAAGTTGGCAGGTGCTAGCTCTTTTTCAGATTACAAACCCAAATTACAGACCCATCAGTCTTATTGGAGGACCTTACAAAATGCTTGCTAAGGTTCTCTCTTCTCAGCTAGCCAAAGTTACGGGGAAGGTCATCTCTATCAACCAAAGCGCCTTCATCAGAGGCAGACAGATCATCGATTGCACATTAATCGCCAACGAAGTGCTCCATTCCTGTCACGTCTCTGGAGAAAAGGCTGTATTCTATAAGTTGGATATTGAAAAAGCATATAATCATGTGGAATGGGGTTTTCTTCAATATCTTATGGGTTGGATGGGTTTTCGTTCTAAATGGAGAAAATGGATCGCAGCCTGCATCGACTCAGCTCATTTCTCTATTCTCCCCAATGGTACTCCTTTTGGTTTCTTCAAGAGCTCTAGGGGGCTCAGGCAGGGTGATCCCTTATCCCCCCTTCTTTTCCTTATGATTAGGGAGGCTCTCTCTCATATGCTGGCTAAAGGTCAGGCGGAAAATATCATCAGAGGCATTCTCATGCCTGGAATGCCAACGCCCATAACCCACATTCAATTCGCTGACGACACTCTAATCATTTTTTAGGCCAATTAGATGTATATCGACAATCTCAATACAGCTCTTCATTGCTTTGAAGTTGTATCAAGTATGAGAGTCAATATGGCCAAATCCAAGCTTTACGGAGTGAATTTATCTGAAGAGGAGTCAGCTAGGTACGCTATGTCGTTGGGGTGTTCTTCGGGTTCTTTTCCCTCTTCTTTCATTGGGCTTCCCCTTCTCTTTGGCCACCCTCCTAAGTCGATATGGGATAAGATAGTGGACCAGATTCATAAGGCTCTCGCCCTCTTTTTTTTTTCGGTTTCCCTCTCCTTTTTTTTTTCCGCAGGTGTACCACATAGCTTAGCTGCTATAATAGGTACGTGTCATGCTAAGACGAGCACTGACAGTCCTCGAGCTCCGAGTTGTACGGACGGTTCAAAGGAGATCAAAGTTACATGGACTCCACAACGATGTATTTATTATATCTACACCGTTCATCTATTTTTAAATATCATTTTAGAGCATTAGCCAAAAAATGAATCGTATCCAAAGATCGTCTGGATCACACCAAAAATAGCAGTGAGATGATGATTTTCACCGTTAAAAAATTCGTAGGCCCACCATAACGTTTATTTTCCATCCAATCTATTCAAAAGGTCAAAAGGACCTGAATGAAGAGGAAAAACAAATTTCATATTGATCCAAAAGTTCTGTGATCCCAAAAAGGGTTTCAATGGTAGACTTTCAATCCCCCACTGCTTTTTGCAGTGTGGTCCACTTGATAATTAGATCTGTATTATTTTTCGTGTCGAGCCTTAAGACGAGCTCGTCAAATGAATGGACGGTTTAGTTATAACATATACCTCATGATCAGACCCACAGGACTTGCTTGCGTCAAATGAATGGACTAGTATGCATTACGTAGCATGTTGCACAATTTAATAAAATTGTATACGTGCCACATGGCCCCCACCATGCTGTATGTATTTTATCCATGCCGTCCATCCATTTTGCCACATCATTTTACATTATGATTCAAAAATTAGTAAGATCCAAATCTCAGGTGGACCACAACATGGGAAACAGTGGTTATAGAATGCTCACCATTAAAAATTTCTTAGGGTCCACTGTAATGTTTATTTTCCATCTAACCTGTTAATAGGGTCACACTAACGTGGATGAAGGGAAAACACACATGTCAGCTTGATCTAAAACTTTTGTAGCCCCGATAAATTTTTAATGATAGTCGTTTAATTATTATTGTTTCTTATGGTGCGGTCCACCTGAGCTTTGGATCTGCCTCATTTTTGGGCTCATGCCCTAAAATTATTTGGCAAAATGGATGGACGGTGTGGATATAACACATTCATCACGAGTGGGGTCCAAAAAACTTTGACACTCGTGTGCTACACTTCACAATCTGAGTCCTACCTAATTCGGGCCCTTAAAAAATTGTACACGAGACATGTATTAACTTAAAATTTACCAATTAAATTATGGACTGTAATTGCTAACTCAAAATGCCAAAATCAAATTGTTTGAATAGTTTTAATTGTTAATTTGTGGACGCTTATTTTTTAAAATAGGGCCTTTTGATTTTTTTTCATGATTCACTATCCAATAAATGTCCACCAATTCACAAGTGGGATAATGCCAATAAATTGCATGAATTTGAGGTTGATTTGGGGCATGGATTGGTCCTCCAAGTCAGCCCCAAATTGGCAACGCGATCTACCTGAATTTAATTTCATTTTTTAAAAGAACTATTGGGAGAAATGATATCAAATTGTTAAGTATATAAATTAGATATTTAGAAAATTAAATATATGAATTTTGTAGTCAAATTCAGGTTATCTGGTTCATAAATTCATCAGACAGTCCGATACAACTTCTCACCAAAGAGTGGACCGTTACACCACCATAAACATGTTCCAATTTATAAATGAATGCATATTTGGAATGCTTAGAATATTCCAGATTTAATCTATATTTTTTGGCAAAATTTTTTTTTTGCACCGTCACGGGCCGTTACGCCCCCGTACCGCCGTTACAATCTCAATACAGCTCTTCATTGCTTTGAAGTTGTATCAAGTATGAGAGTCAATATGGCCAAATCCAAGCTTTACGGAGTGAATTTATCTGAAGAGGAGTCAGCTAGGTACGCTATGTCGTTGGGGTGTTCTTCGGGTTCTTTTCCCTCTTCTTTCATTGGGCTTCCCCTTCTCTTTGGCCACCCTCCTAAGTCGATATGGGATAAGATAGTGGACCAGATTCATAAGGCTCTCGCGAGGTGGAAATGCAGGTACCTCTCAATAGGTGGTCGCATGACGCTTATCAAGGCAGCCCTATCCAGTCTCCCTACATATCTGATGTCCATGTACAGATGCCCCTCGTCTGTGATTGTGGCCATAGACAAATTGAGGCGTGATTTTCTCTGGTGCGGGAAAGAAAATCAAAGAAAGTTTCACCTGCTTCATTGGAACGAGGTTTGTAAACATTATAAAGAGGGAGGTGCGAGCATAAAAAATTTGAAGATCATGAACCAGCCCTTGGTAGGTAAGTGGATTTGGCGTTTGGGGACTGAAGGGGACTCGTTGCGGATTTCCATCATCAAGGGTAAATATGGGTTGTCACCTAGTGGTTGGTGGACCAGCGATACGTCTGTTTACAAAGCTCTCCCCTATGGAAGGGGATCATTCGTATGAAGGACGAAATGCTCAATCTCATCTCTTACGAGCTTGGAAATGGCACGTCAATTCGCTTTTGGGAAGATTGGTGGCTTGGAGAAACTCCTCTTAAATCCCGCTATCCTAATATCTATCAGCCGACTCCTGAGAGGAATGTTTTGGTGGCAGATTGTTACTCTGTCTCAACTGCCAATGTGGTTTGGGACGTTAAATGCCTCAGAAACCTCAACCACTAGGAAATTCCCAATATATTGATCTCCTTAATGAGATTTCTCATGCCATGACAGACCCAGCTACTCGGGATAGTCTCACTTGGCCTAGCGACAAGTCCAGCGCTTTGTCGGTCCACTCCTTTTATTCTCATCTCGCTTCCTCTGGTCCTCCTTCTACCTTAGCTACCCCTTTCATATGGAAGTATGCGGTCCCCCCCAAATATATCTGTTTTGGTTGGCTCGTTGGTAAGAACAGAATTCTGACGGTTGATAATCTCAAGAAAAGGGGTATGATCATCGTCAACATCTGTCTCTGCTGTATGAAAGCAGAGGAAACGGTGGATGATCTCCTACTTCATTGCACATTCATCTATCAAATTTGGTCAGAATTTTTTCTCGGTTCAACATTTGCTGGTGTAACCCGATCTCGGCCCTCTCACAATTGTTCTCTTGGCATGGGGTTAGGATGAGTAAAGTTAGAAGAAGCATCTGGAGGATGGCGATCATGGCAATTTGGTGGTCAGTTTGGGAGGAGAGGAATAACAGATGTTTCAATGGCATATCATCTTCGGTCAAAGATGTCTAGTTAAGGGCAAAAAATCTTATTTTCAAATGGGCGGGCAATGTAAATGGGCTATTTCAGGACAATCTTCTATTCCTTGGTTGTTAGGTTCTCTGCTATCTCAGCAGGGTCCTATCCTTTTTTCCTTTTAATCTATCCACCCTCGAATCATCTAGAACAAAACAGCCCCCTAGCATGCTCATTATGCGTGAGTTTGAAAGTTGAGAGAATGGAATCATCTATGCTTTGCTGATACATGATAAAGAACCAAAAATGCTTGCGGAAAAACAACCAGCCATTTGAACAAGTGAAGAAGCTGATGGATTTGCTAAGCATGCTTTTGAGATTCATGGCGATGTTTGTTGGTCATTTTGGTGAGCTATTGTTCTTCTTTCTTCACCTTGGAAGCAATGTGCCAGCCAATTCCCAGCCTGGTTTATCTGAGATGGGTTGATGTTGGGTGGGTAACCAATCTTATAGCTTCTGCACAGCAGTTGGAACCATTACTGCTTCGAGTATAATTGAAAATTCATGATTTGTTAGCAGACTCCAAATTGCAGGGAAAGGCTATGATGATGATTTTTCTCTAATCAATAGTTGTATTTGCAATTCCATTGGTCCCATCGCTTCCCCCGCAAAAACTGTGTGATGAATGTGGTGAACATGCTTGCTATTGGTAACTTTTATTTATTTTTCTTCCTTTGTTTATGCTCAATGGTCTCATTTGGCACTGCATGCTCTAGACATCAACTTTTCACAATTTCCGCTTTTGGGTAGCATGGGATAGTTGTGCTAAAGTGCTATGTGGGCTTAACCATGTTGGCTTGTAAACATGCGCTGTAATCATTTTGTTTGTCATTGCTATTTTGCACAACTACAGCATGACCTTTCATGTGTTTGGGTTATTTGTTCTCATGTTCTCAGCAGTTTGCTTCACAACACTTTGCTTGCTCACTCTTTGATGCATGGACGTAATAGTCAGGCTGGGGGCAAGGTGTTCAATAACAGTAACAGTGACCGTAATGGGAAACATTGTTACCATTGTTTGGGTCCTTTTTTCTTTTTAATTTATTGTAACAGCCTCGTAACAGACCGTTATGAGTTATCTTTCAAAAAAAAACAGACTGTTACGAGGTGGTAACAGCCGTTAAGCTCCATAATGGGCCATTTCTCCATAACAGCTGTTACAGTCCCATAATGCATAACGGTACCCACCATACCGCTATGTAACCGTTTTTTAATACCGTGGCTGGGGGTCAATATTGGGTAGGACCATGTTGGCATGTGAATGGTGTCAATTGATGTGAGCCTCTGCCATGATTGGTTCCAAAAAGGCTGGATAAAGTTGGAAAGTTGATGTTCGGTGGGCAGCCGATCACAGAACTATTGAAAGTTGATGTTTGATGGGCAGCCGATTGTAGAACTATTACCTATCTATCATTTAAAAGCCAACCTTGATTTTATGTTTTTTAATTTTTTTAAGCCAACCCCAAATTACTCGGAGACAGGCTAAGATGGTGATGATGATTTATTGTCATTTTTTCATTCTTGGATTTCCAGATCTTTTTCCAGGATTGCTCTTTTATAGTAATAGATTTTTTTACCCCCAATCTTCTTTTGCTTATTTTAGATACTTTATTTTGCCCATCTGAGAATTTTCGTTTCTTACAACTAGTCACAGTATAGTTTTTTCACACATGACATGAACTGTTTATTGATTTGTCCAATAGGATATTGTCATGTACGTGAACTCTCCAGGAGGATCAGTGACAGCTGGTAAAAAAAATTTATATAATTTCTTAATCTTTTTTCAGCTATTTTAGTTGGACTTTAAGAATGTGGACAATGTGGTTTTTATTCAAAATTGGTTTGGTCTGTTCCCACTAGGTATGGCCATATTTGATACCATGAAGCATATCCGGCCCGACGTTTCCACTGTTTGTGTCGGATTGGCGGCTAGGTAAGAAAATTCTTTCTTATAGCTCTGGCATTTGTATTGGCAATCATTCTAATTTGTTTCTTTAATGTAGCTCTTCTATCTACATGCGTCACTGCAAATTAATGATTTCCCTGGTAGCATGTATCTTGATATGATGAGTGAAAGGTGTAGCAAGATGAGGAAGGATAAAATTAGAAATGAATGCATTCAAGGAAACTCAGGAGTAGCACTATGGGCTAATAAGATGAGGGAAAGTAGATTTAGATGGTCTGGCCTTGTGGAATGGAGGTCAAGAATTACACTGGTTAGGAGTTAATTGGTTCAAGTTGAAGGGTCTAAAAGGGCAAAGAGAAGGCCCAAAAGGAGAAAATATTTGAGGACCTATGGTTTAATAGTGGAGATGGTCCTTGATAGAGTGGAATGGCAGAACAAGATTAGTGTGGCTGACCCCGATTCGCTGGGACAATCTTTACATGATGTCGATGATGATCCTATGTTGGCACCAACTTGCTAATTTACCATGTTGTGTGTATTGCATCCAAACTGTGCAGCAGGTGCATCCGCCATGAAGAACATGAAGTGCAAAAGATCAAGCCTATCTAATCATCGTATGGGCCACATCACGAAAATAATGGAAAACCACCCCAATGGCTCTAATTCATGTGGGGACTGCCATTGTGTGTGTACTAAAATCTTGTCCAAAATGGTCCTCATTCAAAGACTATATCCTACCCATGTCCAAAGGCTGGACTATCCTTGTGTAGGACCACGTGCGGGATGGGGGCACCCATAATTGGAATCGGTCATCAAAAGGGGCCCTGGAAGGGAGGATCGCATCTGTCCAGAAATGTCGCCCCACCATAAAGATGGACACCGCAAAATCAGGCGAATTGACCATCATCAAGCGGGTGATCACATGAGTTTGTAGGTTTCTCTGCCCTTTTTTCCATTGTTTGCAATGGTGTATACCAGCTGATTATTGGATTGACCTAATCCTTGGGCTACATGTTTTTCATGAGTGAGCAAACGTAATGTATGGTTTGGATGTCATACACGCACCACGGTGGCCCTATGCAAGGTGCAAATGGAAAACAAATGGATGCATTTGAAAAACTCAAAATCTTCTGAAGACTGGTATATCAGGTATAGCTTGAGCCCTTGCAAAATGAACTCCTCACTATTTCACTGCATTGTTAAATCAGCCACAACAGGTTACAATTTGGAATTGCCTCTTGCGACAAGCTGCTATTTCTCTCTGCTTCTTGTTTATAAATCAATATTTTAAAGCTTGGAATTCATCCCTGACCCATTTTCATGGGCGGTTGGGTCAAACTGCCATTGCAGCTAGGTCAAGCGTTCCCAACCTGGCAAATCTACTTGTAGTGTGTTTATAGTAGGGGAGGAAAAAAAAAGAAAGCATAACAAGTAAGCAATATGCCTCTGGTGTAGTGAAATGAGAACTTCCCTGTATTGAGCTTCCTCAAATAATCATGCTTTTCAAAGAAAACAGGCGACTACCCTTTTGATGTTGGTTTTTAATGAGCCGACCCACTTTTGTGGTCTGTTCTGGGACAATTATTGTCTGTCTGGGTGTTAGCAGATTGCTGTAATTTGTATCCAGTCTTTTCGTGTACGTGTGTACACCTGCATTTACACAGTGACCTTATGCATCTTTCTGTATTTTCATGACTTTATTTCTCAATAATAGTGAATCTACTGACTTTAGATTGACGTTGTTTGGCTTTTCACAAACAGCATGGGCGCTTTCCTTCTGAGTGCTGGCACCAAGGGTAAACTCTTTTCTGGCTCTCACTATGGCAAGTTGAAGGTTTCTTTTTGAAGTGGATGATTTCTTTCTGACTTAAGTGTTTCTTTTCGTTGTTGTCTTGTTCCAAATCAATGAAGGGAAACGATACAGCTTACCGAACTCTAGGATAATGATTCATCAACCTCTTGGTGGGGCTCAAGGAGGACAAACTGACATAGACATCCAGGTAAAACCGCTCTCATGCACACGCACATGCATGGTTTTTAGACTCAGATCAACTTGTTCTGTCTCTAGTCGAGTCACATCTCACCCAAGTCAAGAGATCTTTTGTCCCAACTCACCTGAGTTGGGGACTCAGACCAGCCATAAAACCATGTGCACATACAGACCCACAAACACAAAATAGACTCTTCGACAGTGATCTCGAACTGACAAAAAAATCAGAGTGCCAATCCAACTCTCCCATGTTTTTTTTTGTTAAATTACTCGTAGGCCAATGAGATGCTTCACCACAAGGCTAATCTGAATGGTTACCTCTCCTACCACACCGGTCAAAGTCTAGACAAGATCAACCAGGACACAGACCGCGATTTCTTCATGAGTGCAAAAGAAGCCAAAGAGTATGGACTTATTGATGGTGTCATCATGAATCCTCTCAAAGCCCTTCAGCCACTGCCAGCAACCGAAAGTTAGTAAGTATTGTTTCTTTGCCATATTAAATTTTGTGCAATATCTTACTATGGCCATCACATAGTCAAACGTAAACGACCATGATACGACTGTTTGGGATCAATACCTGTGATATGCAGAAGTTTGCGATAGTAATTTCCAAGTTTAGTTTTGGATCTCTCTCTAGAAATATGGAGAACATATTTTTGAGGTTTAATGAGAGTACCATTCGTTTTAAGGTCGAGATGTCAGGTATCGGGACCTGAAAACCCTAAGAAGTAGTCACATCCATGCACGCATTGATATTGAAAAATTACACTATCAAAATCTCTTCATGTATGCATCATCATCATCATCTAAGGGCTTTATCTTATATGTCGGAAAGTGGTTGACCTTCCTGCCAAACAATATGGAAATATATGTTTCCTAGTATCAGTAAGTAGCTAAAGATAACATGCACACGATACGGAAAATGTATCTGAGGGTAGGTGTGTTTGGTTGAACCAAATGTAATGAAATTTCATGATATTTTGCACCAGATTAGATGGATTAATCATCAATGTCATGAAATTTCATGATATTTTGGTTCAACCAAACACACCCAAGTCACTAAAAAAATATACGAATACCATTGTAAAAGTAATATAGATGCTAACAAACATACGAGGAAAAGATAAAAGCAGGATTTTCCTAATGAAAGTGTCAATGTGTCTTATGCAAGCTTAATACTTGCGACACAACAACTGTTTAGAAAATGGAGTCTGTGTTAGACTACAGTTTCGCATTGAAACCCTCTTGAACTTTGTTCTGGACATTGGTCCCGCAAGCCAATCTCACTTGTTGGGGGACTTTTTTTTTTTTTTTCCTGAGGTGTTCAACTGCATGCTAAAAAAGGAGCTAATAAATCCAACTGCACATGGCAAACCAAGTTAGCCACACCGAGTGACATTAAATGCATGTTTAAAGTCCACCTGACTCAGACGAGCCAATTTAGCGTGTTTTACAATTGTTTAAAGCCCACTTAAATGCCACACCGGATTTGGGCTTGATCTCCCTTTTTATTTTCTTTCAATATTTCAATTTGTCTTGGAAGTGTGTGGTTTAGTTCGGGGTTTTATCATGTTATTGCTTGCATGTTAAATACCGTCTGTCTTGTTCAAGCTGAGCGAAGCCCATTTCATGTGCAAGATGAATCCGTTATGGTTTGTTTGAACGACTTCAGTCAGCGATGGTAAGCTGATGTAGCTGGTTAATCAATAACATTCCTCATGATTATGGAGTGTAAATGTGTAATCACGAGGAACTCTGGCATCATATCAAGCCATTTGAAAATGAATGGTTTTGATCAAAGGATAACCCATTCAATCAGTCGAGCTTTGGTTATTGCGCCTTCAAGTGACTATTTTGGTTACACTGGTGCCAATGTCTATAATGTTGCATCCTCCAAAGAACATGAAATTTTCATGGTGGCCCATGAAATGAAAGGTGGGACAAAGTTGATGGCTACCCACATGTCATGTGTGGCCCCAGATGAGCTTTTTCCCTAATCTGTAACATATTTTCCCTAATGACACAGGTACGAGGACTGTATCATTAGTTATGGAAATCAGTTATCCTTTCCTGCCAACATTCCACTTATATAGCATGTCTTACCCAAGCAGGTGGGCCATACTATGAGTATCACCTGGTATGGAAATCAGGATGATCCACGTATAGAGTGGGAAAGACATCAATATCAATATCAATATCAATGGACAACCGATGGTATGACTTGGTGTGGTGGTCCAACCCAGTCAATGAGTGGATGCTTCTTAAATCAGGTGATCATCATGTTGTTGTCTACCTTTTGTACGGTTTGGATATTCTATATATGCGGCATGTTGATGGGAGAACTGATTGTATCATTGCTTGTAATACAGCTGCTACATTAATGATCTCTTTTCCATGTCCAGAAAATTCAGGGTCGTATCACTCGCTTTTACCCTAATCACCAGTGGTATTTTCATGGGATATTTATTTGATACTCTGCAAGAGTATGACACTTGATGCGCAGGCACTTGGAAATTACACAAATGGCACCTAGTCAGTCAGAAAATGACATTTTTCTTATCTTTCTTTTTTAAATAGCACCACACTGAGATTCGTTGAACAATCTTTAACCTTTGATTCGTGGACACTTGTTTATTAAAATGGGACCGTTGGATTTTTATTTTTTTTTAAATAACTCTCTGATAAAATGACCTTATCAGCGGCCTTGTGAAAACTCATGCCTGTCTTTTTGGTTATTCATCCTGTTCACATGTTGCACTGAGGTACAGCGATTCAGACCATCCAAATGGTGTGTCCCATTATGGATGGAGCATATCTAAAATCACATGATCGAGCAATCCTAACCATCCAATTAATGATATCAGATGGATGGTTAAAATAAAAATGATGAGTGGTCCATATTTGAAGGAAAAGCCAGACAGCCAATATTAGGGTGTGTTTGGCCGGACCGATCCCATGGGATTTGGTGGGATGGAATGGTTTTTAAGGTAATGATGGTGGTTTCAGTGTTTGTCTGTTCATCCCATGGGTTTGGGATAGCCCATGGGATATCCAACAGGGTGTTTAGATGGTAAATGGATGGGTTTGCATCTCCACTGCTTCTCATGGTGTGCCCCACTCACTGCTTTATAGCTGCCTCAAAACATTTTCATGACTGAATGATGGCAGGTGAAAATGATGGAGGGAGTAGATATCTCATTGATATCTTGGTGTGCCCTACACAGGGGTGAAAACTTATATCTCCATATTAGTGGCATCCAGGCGCTGTTTACGAGGGCGTGTGGAATGGTTTTTATCCCGCCATCCCAAACAGAAAATGGGATGGGATGTAAACAGTATAACCCGTGGGATCCGTCTTATATTTTTCAGTATAAATTTTAGACGGTCGGCTTAACAGTTTGGACGGACCACCATTATCTGAAGTGTGCAAAACTAGCGTAAGAGTCTGTCCCATCTCTTAGCATCACCGTACGGGTTTCTCGTGATATGGTAAATTCAAAAGGTAAATGAACCCAACCGATACAAGCGATACTCTATCAATGGTTTGATTTGCTACAAAATCCCATCTTTTGAATGGTCTAACGAAGCTAGCCGATTGCGTGGTGAGTCCAACACCACTGACATCCCTAGTGACTTGACTCTGTGGGGCCCATTGTAATGTATGCATTCTAACCATGCTGGCCATCCATTTTGCCAGCTCTTTATAGGGCATGGACCCAAAATATAAGTATATACGAAGCTCAAGTGGACCACACCACATGAAACGGGGGATTGAACGCCTACCGTTGAAAACTTCTTGGGGCCCACAGGTTTTGGATCAAGCTGATGTTTGTGTTATTCTTTTTTTTTTTTTTCTTCCCCTTCATCCACGTCTGTGCTCCCTTGTGGACAGGTCGTGTGGAAAATAAACATCATGGTATGCCCGAGGAAGGTTTCAACGGTGGATGTCAATTATCCCCACTGTTTCGTGTGGTGTGGTCCCCTTGAGCTTGGGATATGCTTCAATTTTGTGCTCATGCTCTAAGATGAGCTGGCAAAATGGATGGAGGGTGTGGATAGAACATATACATCACAGTGGGGTCAGGGGAGAATTTGTGGTCGGAAATTCTTTTTCCATTTTCAATGTTTTACTCAGGGTTTTTTCAGCCACTAAGCATATGGATTACGATGATCCAACCAAACTACTTGGATGGATGGGCAACCAAATCAATGATCTTTTGTAGCTTAATCAATGTGAACTAAACCCTTCTAAGCCATTGCTCATATGGTAAAGGCAAGTTATGAGAGGGGTGGACAACCAAAGGTGGCCCCCATGATGGCCATATTCAATCAATTTCTAGTGCCAAAAAGTATGAACTGACCATTTCTTTGTTATTTATAAATTAGGAGCATCTTATAAAAAGGAAAGTCTAATAATTGTAATAAGACTAATCATTTCTGGGATCTATAATTGGAATATAATTACTCCCTGAACTTATAATCACTCTTGGCACTATAATTAAATTGTCATCACTCTCAGGACTTATAATTGGACCGTTATCCCCAAGACTGGACGGACGTAGACATTCTCTGAATTCTGTCGGTGATGGTGATCAAAGGATGGATGCATGTACGGATGGTCAAGATCATTGATTGAGCCTTTTCTAATATCATAAGCATGGATGATCATATGGTTAGTTCAGAGTAATATTGAGAGGGATGAGCAATCAAAGATGGGACCTGCATGATGAATGATCTAGATAATTGATTGAGCCTCTTTTGGGCTAATTAATTCATTGTCCATGTTCACAACCATTGATCAAATGGTTAAGATCTTCCAATCAAAGTGATTTGTGAAAAGGTAGGCGGTACAAAGTGGGCACCCATGATGGACAAATTACATCAATCAATCATTGGGGCCCACTTGAATAATCAATATTGATTGTCCACTTACATAGCAATCGATTAACGTGCTATAATCATCCTATCCAGTGATTTTCTGTGGCAATGAACAGTCCAGATCAATGACTAGACATTCTCTAGTATACAATATGCACCGTACATTTATCAAGTGATTTTCTGAGAGTGGTGGGTTATTAAAGGTGGGACACAGTGGACGGCCTAGATCAACGATTGGACATTTTCCAATAGCTATCAATTCGGACCAACTTTTCTCTTCTTACCATTGATGAAGTCTTACGTTGTTTATCTAAAGAAAATGTGATTATCAACCATCCTAATCAATTAAAGGTGAAGCTGACATGATAGAAACACCTTCCAACCAAATGATATTATTTTCCCTGAAAATAGACAGTATTTACCAAACAAAACAGAATTTCGACTTTTTTAACTCCGGAAACAAGAGTGTCGGCCATAAGGAATTTACTTGTTTCCATGAAATACGTACCTGTTTGGATACCATGAATCTGCAGAGAAAGTGGAAAAACATCGATTATTTTCCTGAACACAGTTGAAAAGTGGATTTCATATTTAGAGAGCTTATTTAGATAATAAGACAATCTTAAAATTCATTAGACAATACTCATTTGGAATTTTATGCTAGTGAATCATACTTATGGATAAGTGTAATGATTACTTTCTGGGATCCACGTATCTAAACAACCCAACTATCTTTTTCATGGAAAACAGTTTCCGTCCTACATAAATTCTATGTATCGAAACACCCCCTAAGGAAAGAAATTCCTCGGCATGTTGGAGAAGATTTCTTTTTGAGAAATCCGCAACAACGATCTAGGGTGGCAAATGAACCCAATGAGCTGGTCTCAAGTATATTCGAGTGGAGTCCATGAGCTAAGGACCTGGTCTAGACCCATTTCAGCCAACATCAGGGGCCTGACTGGCCCACCCTACAAGTACTCACTGCAAGACTGTAAAATTAGGTCTTAAGAGGGGTTCACTTGTAAACCTTTAAGCAGATGAAAGCCTACATTCAACCTAATTAAGGTCTCAAGTATATTCGAGTGGAGCCCATGAGCTAAGGATCTGGTCTAGACCCATTTCAGCCAACATCAGGGGCCTGACTGGCCCACCCTACAGGTACTCACTGCAAGACTGTAAAATAAGGTCTTAGAGGGGCTCACTTGTAATAAGCAGATGAAAGCCTACATTCAACCTAATTAAGGATCAGGCCTGGATCCAACCGTTGGGCCCTCAACCCTCAATGAAAACCCAGCCAACACTGGCCTACAGAGGCTAGCCAAGCCTAACCCACGGAATCATGGCTTATGTACCTATCACCAGCGTTTGGATATATTACTGGATTGTGGGCATCCAACTGAATTGTGATTACAGGTCTGAGAAGTGTAAATAACCAATTGCAATTTCCTTGCATAGCATTTTGCATCGCAGGGCCCACAAAATTCAATTGCCTTACCTTAAAGTTCGACATGAAATGAATGCAGCTGCAATTTGGGGACCACTTCCTGGTTACCAACACCTATGAAATATCATTAATTCACCTCCTCTTGATTAAACAATGGAATTCAATTCACTTGCACATCCAAACATGGCATCGTTCGTAGTAAGCTACACATCCGCTTGTTTTGAGGCATTACAAAAACGATCCCAACAGAAGATGTTGCTCATGTTCTTTCGTTGCTCTTCCAATGCTGAGCACCTCCAGAGTGGTGACGAAAGCAATGGCAAAAGTTCTTTGGAGAGAGGCTGTTGACCGTAGATGGTAGGATTGAATTAGGAACCTGCTATAGAGGTAAGGGCGCATTTGGATATTCCTAGCCTACAACCCAAACACATTTCTGCCCAAATATCTTCCCCGCTAGTAGTTTTAGGTGCCCCAAACGTGCCCTAAGAACGTGACAATCAAACACTTGAGATGGTGACTAGGGACCACATTCCAAACACCAGACTCCTTCATTTTGTATGGGGTGAGATTGTGATTCAATTGGATGGTGATTTTTCAGAAAATGAAAACATGTTACAACGCCTCATGCAAGGTATCATTCTTCACATTGATGAGATGTAGGAGCTGGCTTTTGCTGGCAAAGATTGTGAGATCCCACACGTCCCACCACCTAAAAAATTCAGAGCTAGTTATGATGCGTGGGACCCAAAACCCATGGCTGTCTTCAGCTGGACCCTCTGCCAAAAAAAAATCTTGATTTCGGCTTCATACTCTAAATCCACTGAACAACCCGTCCCAAAAAATTTACTTCTTGTGAATCCAGTAACATTTCAATTGAAAGAAATGACGGATTTTCATCTGAGTTGTTCATCTAGCATACGCCCATTCGCTGATGTCTCAATTATCAGATAATCCTAGCCATCCAATTGTTGGCTTGCATGGGGACAATGATAGCCGATGGTTCACATTTAACAGGGGCCAGATCAGATAGTTACCACAATCATTTGATGGGAGAGATTTCACCATCGCCTACCATCCATGCTAGTCTGAAAATACACAAACAGCATTGATCAACAAAAGATGGGGCCTAAACACATATGGTATTAACCACCAAAAGATGGGAGCTCACATGTAGATGGGTTCACATACCAAAGCATTCAGAAACTCAGAAACTCGATTCAATATCCAGTGAGGTTGGGTCCCCTAGAAGACCTGGATGAGCCTTTATTCAACTCAACTTGATATTAATAAATAAATTAAAGGCATTAGCGTAATTATGGATATTTAAGATGGGTACAACTAAAAACAGAGCGAAGTCAAACATGAGGTGCTTGACCTGTGACACGGCTGGAAATTTCATAAAGTTGAGTTCACTCAACAGAGTTGTGTCGAGTCATGTTGACTCATCCAAATTTCGTCTGGAGTCCCTGAGTGCTAGAACTGGAAGCAAATTGCATATACGGTAAACTCTGTGGGGCCCACCATGGATGTATGTGTCTTATCCACCGTTTTCCATATCATTTTAGGGCATGACCCCAAAATTGAGTCATATCCAAAGCTCAAGCGGACCACACCACCAGAAGCAGTGGGAATAATGATGTCCACCATTGAAACCTTCCTAGGGCCCACAGTGATGTTTATTTGTCATCCAACCTGTTCTTAAGGTCACACAGACATGGATGAAGGAAACACAAATATCAGCTTGATCCAAAACTTCTGTGGCCCCCAAGAAGTTTTCAATGGTAGGCGTTCAATTCACACTGTTTCCTGTGGTGTGGTCCACTTGAGCTTTGGATATGCTTCAATTATGGGCTCATGCATTAAACGAAATGGTAAAATGGATGGATGCAGTGGATAAAAGACACAAATTACGGTGGGCCCCACAAAGATTACTCAGTACACATCCACTTTCTCTAGAACTATGCTTTCATGAACCAGGTCCCACCACATTTTTTAACTCCTTCCCACAAATCCATCAGATATCACTTTATCTCTCTCTCCAACCCACTGGTTAAAGATGATCGATATTGCTCGTCGTCATTGTCAAAGACGGGACACAGGTAAAGGCATCCTACGTGAATGGTCTTGTCACGGCACAGAAAGCCACATGTGAAACCAACCTCCCAACCTTCCCAATTATGAGAAAACAAATGCATTTCCTCCTGACCATAATCATCTTCCCCATTCTATCCACCCCAAGGATAGAAATAATTTGAAGCAGAGAATAGCAGTCCTACAGACAGAGTTTCTAAGATCTGTTTCAAACAAGAACAGAATCCAAAAGCATGGGCAAAAGCATGTTCCTCTCCCATTTTCAATTATTGAGCCTTCTCTCTCCTCAATGAAACTGTTCCAGCATCAATCTGTTGCAAGAGCCATCACTCTCACCAGGGTAGAACATCTGTGCAGGATCCAGGCTGTTCATCAGGTGGGTCCCACCATGTAGCCGTGGGACGTGGATTGCCTACTGATGCTGTCAGTAGCCAGTAGCTACTGGACGGTACTGTGGGCCCCACCATGATGTATGCATTTTATCCACGCTGTCCATCCATTTTCCAGATCATTTTGTGGCATGAGCCCAAAAATGAGGCAGATCCAAATCTCATGTGGACCACACCACAGGAAACAGTAGAGATTGAACACCCACCATTAAAAACTACTTGGGGGCTTCAAAAGTTTTGGATGAAGCTGATATTTGTGTTTTCCCTTCATCCAGGTCTGTGTAACCTAAACAACAGGTTGGATGGCAAATAAACATTACAGTGGGCTCTAGGAGGTTTTTAATGGTGGGCGTTCAATCACCACTGTTTTCTTGTGGTGTGGTCCCTTTGAGATTTGGATCTGACTCATCTTTGGGCTCATGCCCTAAAATGATCTCAGAAAAAAAAAAGACGGATGGCATGGATAAAACACATATCATGGTGGAGCCCACATAGCAGTGTCCAGTAGCCACCCGCTACTGGCAGCGTCAGTAGGCAATCCGCGTCCGTAGCCGTGGCCCAAGATCAGGCTTGTCAGCTCATTGAGTGGGCTACACTGGTCTGCAAAAAAACACGAGTGACCCAGCTGATGAGCAGGCCACTCTGGGCGACAGTACATACACAGTTCAACTTGATTAATGGCTCAGATCTCAAACACACATTCTCACATGTGGAGTCATACTCCTTCAAGTAGCCTAAGCAAGGCTCTGACTATTTATGTGACTCACACAGCTCATTTCCTCTCGAGGAGAGCTCTTCCCCACCTACAATGAAATCCTTCTGTATTGTTCTCTGTCTGCTCACGATGACCATCCACGCCGCATCTCGAGTCATTACAGACGTTTCCTCCATCTCCGTCTCTCTCAAAACAGAAGACCCAATCATTGGAATGCAACCCACAAGAGAGCTGAGCTCAACAACGTCGAAACTTCACAAGAAAGGCAGGGAAATGAAGGTACGATGATTTATATAAAGAGATCTGTAGAACAAAAGTGTCATTTTTTGGGTAGGACAAACTACGAAGTACAAACTAATCTGGTATAAACCAATATACTAATTAAATGAATGACAACCTACGTTGGGCCAGTATAGTAATTAAGGGTTCAGAATCTGATTATGGGTATTGATCCAGATTGCTGGAGGGACGGAAAGATCTGACATAAAAGGCCTCAAAGGAGGAGAACTCGAGGACAGCAATGAAGAAGAAGGGCTCATCTACAACGTGGATTACCATGGAGTGACAACACACCCTTCGCCGTCTCCAAAACATCCAAAACCATAGAGCCTGCACTCACTCAAGTATAGCTTAAGATCCTCTGATGTATTATTTCTCTCCTCCTTATGATATGTATTATTTAATGAATTAGTGAAAAAATATTATGATGTATTATTTAATGAAACTGTTCTGGTTGAATGTACCTGAATATATTCTGGCTTGACCTTTGCCATTCTTCTTTTCCTTCTCTGTTAAGGCGCTGGATAACATAAGCTGTCTGGGCCATTTGTAACATACCAGCAACACCATCCATTGATTTTTAAGTTTACTGGAAAAGTAAAAAAGAGAAATGTGAGTTTTTCCAGATTCTGGATCCGATTCATGTTCTTTTCAAAAGAAAATCTAAGATACATGTATTTGAGCATTGCTAGTCATTGAAATTCCGCCAAGCAATCATGAGAAAACAGAATAAAGCCAACCCAAAATAGCTGGGACAAGGCTATGATGATAATGATGATGATGTGTTTCAGTAAATGTGTGGCCAGTAATACAAGTACCTACCACCGTCTTCTACTTTGTGCAGTGTAGTGAAAGCATCCCATTTGTATATTGCTTTCTGGTCTTCTTGTACTTCTTCAACAGCATCTCAAAGCTCTTAGAGACATCCTCATATACTATTCCTGTACAGAATCGAGTCTTCACATGTCTAAATGTAGCGGTGGCTTCCTCTGTATGGCCACTATGTAATAGGACAAGGTCCTCAAACGCTTCCAACGGGTTATTGAAGTCGGTCTTTTCATCTGTCGCTCCTTGAGGAAGGTGGCGGAGCCATCTCATCCATTGGAGTGAACCATCATTCTTTCCACGAACTGCCGCTTCTACGGTCCTGAAAGCTTCCAGGAAACAGGATCCGGTGTTGATTCTATCAATAACATAAGTGAAAATAATCCTCTGGTTCAGATCTAGGGCATGGAAGAGGCGATGTTCACTTCCAGAATCTGATGGCAAGGAAAATGCAGCAACCATGCAAGCCCTTCTGAAGGTAGGATCGTGATCTCCAATCAGCCTGATTGCAACATGCAATAGATTTATGAACGTGATGTTTGGTATTTCTGATGTAGAATTGATTGCATCATGGGCTGTTTGGTTCTTGTTCTGGTTCCAACAATGAAGAGCAACATGAGCAAAACCCTCCCACCTGTGCGGACAAGCTACCCAAATGAGAACACTGGAAATCAAACACTGGAGAGATTGAGTTAAAATGAGCTGCAAGTGCATGTGTGCATGATGGGGCATGGAAATCATTTCGAGGATATTCCAAAGTAGCAACTCATTACCAAAAAAAAAAAACAATTCCTGAAGATGATGATACAGGTGCATTTTTTTATATTTTAATGCAAGAACACAAATAGACTTTCCCATGTAACAACTAACATCCATATGGGAAAAGATACTCGACTTGATGATATGTGCAGTGCCCTCAGGCCTTGAGTTTTTACAAGTGGGACCACTTTTTTTTCATCAAGACACTTGATCTAATGGGGCCACCGTGACTCAAGACTCCAAAATGGGATAATACAAACCCTTTGATAAGCAGTCTGCAGATTAAGATTAAGAAATAATACAGCAATGGTCCACACTCAACAGAAAGAAGCCAAAGATTGGATGGCAATGATCTTCCGACACGGGACGCTCTTGAGTACTATGATCCATCCACTGTAAGACCAACAGTCTAGATCAACAAATCATGGGCGCAATAGTACCACAAACTCAGCCTGAAAATCATATATTTTCTCTCTGCATATGCTATAATTCAATCAATAGAATCGTAATTCAGAAACCAAAGAAAACGGAAACACAATCATCATCATCTAAGCCTTATCCCAATTAGATGGCAACACAATCTGGTTCTAAATGAAACCCAAAAGACCAATTTGTCTACAGAAACCACTCGGAAGCTAAATCAGCATTATCTTCTAAAATGCAAAAGCCAGAAACTGAAGCACTTACTCGAATGGAGGCTCCACTTCAATCCCAAGTGTCAAGTGCAAGGAAAATCCAGTCGTTTCATCAATCTGAGATTCACCATCATCAGGGATTGTATGTGCTTCATGAGGACAACCTCTAGGAATATACAGAATGTCCCCTTCACTAAGCAAAAATTTCTTGCCTACATGTGCATCGCAACCAACCTCTAAACCAGGCATACCACTAACAGGTTCGTACAGTCGAGGTAGTTGGGCTGTCAGCCGAGGGAAAACAGCCCATTTTTTTTTCCCAAGAAGTTGGCATACAAACACACAGTGATCATCAGCGTGCCGAGCCAAACCCTGAGATCTAGGTGGGGTCAGGTACAAATTGGCACCTACTGACGGTTGCCCAAATAACATCTCTAACCTATCCGCAATGGCAGATACATTCTCAGACCGGAACTCCATCCCACGCAAGGCAATGGTATAGCCATTGTGAAATGCTTCTTTACATTTCTGCACATGGTCACTATCAGTAAACTCCAAGCTCTTGATGGCGCTGAAACCCATACCGTCCTTCAACAAATGCAACTCTTTTTTTAAATGGCCCTGTTCAGGCGTGGAAACCAACTCTACTGTTTTTACTACCCGTATATCTTGGCCATACATTATCGGACAACCCAATCCACCTTTCACATATTTCAGGAAACTAAGGATGTCCAGTTCATCTGAGGCGATAGGTGGACAAGCAACCAACCCCCCTAAAAGAGAGACGAGAATTGCATCAATAGTCTTAGAGTTGAAAGATCGAACCAATAAACTGAAAATATCATCTTTATCATCTGAAGTCTTTGATGCCCTCCTCAACAGAAGGGGTGAATCCTCCCAGTAGTTTAATATAAAATGTTCGAAGTCGGATTCTACGCCGCCAAATATGCTTCTTTGAACTGCATCAGAGGTGCAAGTTGTATAGGGATGACGATTCATAGCCAGCCTAAAAATGGTTTCAGCCAGATCAAGCGTTTGAATGTTACTGCATGAACAGCTTCTTTCTTGATTGCTATCTGCACCCCTACCCTGCACTTCGGCCCATATCTCTTTTAAGTAAAACAGAGATGTTACAGACAACTCTCCTGGGATTCTTTCCAAGAGCTCTGCACTGCAGGTGTTGATGAGGGTTGACCCAGCTTCAAGAACCAACACTAGAAGCTTATTTTCCACAACTCTGATTTTGGAATGATTATTGCTTCCCTTTTCCACAATGCAATGAGAAACGGATTTTATAGGAACGGTAGCAATCTGACAATATACAGACCTATCAGAAGTGAGGTCAGTAGAATACATGTAAACCAGATAAAACTCGACAACAAGATTTCTAATAATGAAGGTGTATTCTTTAAGAAAGTTTGGGTGCAACACAAAGTTGTGGTTGGCATGGGCTTCCCCAGTATAGTTGGTATGCTCAGAGCTTGGGGTAGCATGGAAAACAGAATCCACAATTAACAAGATAGAATTTTCCTGCCTTTTCCACCACAAATTACAAGCATGGTATGCCAAAATGGTTATGTAATAACCATAACGTAATGGCAACACAGTAGTAACTGTTATGCGTTATGGTGCGAAAATGGCCGCGACAGAAAAAATGACCTGTAACGGCCTTGTAACGGTTTCAAACCAGATTTATTTATTTTTTTTCGAAAAAGAAGAGAAAAAGGCCGAAACGGCCGTTATAGCTCATATCATAATGGTAATGGCGGTGGCCGTTACGGCCATCATTACCGTTATGGAACACCTTGATCACAAGTCAGATAAGAATGATCTAACTCCTACCCAACCATGATTTGGACTAGTGCATCTTGTTGGTCTTGGGAACCATGGACACCAAAAATGCATCCTAAAAGACACTATCATGCCAAGAAGGAATTTGGTCATTTATAATAAATGTCCAGTCGAAAGAAGCCTGTTTGAATTCGTGGAAGAAAAAAAGGAGGAAATGGTGTTTCTCAGGAAACACTGTTTCCAAGAAACTGTAGGAAAGGAAAAGTTGTTTCCCTTTGTTGTTTCAACAAGATTTTCTTGAAAAATTTGTTGCTTGGAAAAAAAAGGCAATTTTCATGAAAATTTTACTTGAAGGCGGCGGAAGGTAAGAAATGTGTGGCGTTGAAGATGGCTTGTGGCAAGTGTCACATCATCACATGTGACAATTGGCACATGTGGGACAATGGTACACTCGTACTGCTCGAAGATTGATAGCGGCACATATTGTACATGTGGCATTTGCACATGGGGGGGGGGGGGGTGGGCGCACTTGAAGATGGTCGGTACGACATATGGTTACCATGTCGAACACTTCATAGAGTGGTCAATTCCTCTTCTCCTTCTCAAATTCTTGGAAATGACATTTCTCAAGCACGGGCAAGAAAAATGAAAATGGTGCATTTTTCAGAAAATGGGAGTAAAATAGAAATGGCATTTGTAAGAAATTTACAAAAACAAACAATGGAAAGGCCATTTCCATGAAACATCATTTCCTCAGTTTATGTTTTAGCAAATCCAAACAGGTCCTAAAGGTTATGAACAAAATTCAAAACAACACGCGTTATATGATGTCACTTTCATGAATAAAGAGAACTCGATAAACTGAATAATTCAAAAAAGGATGCTGAAGGCGCACTCTGACTGCAAAATATAAAGCTCCTTCTGTTCAGTTATATATACCATGGCAATTGAACCAGATTGCAACAGTTCAATTCTTCCATTTTAAATCATAATGATGACCAAACCCTTAACTGCAATTATATACACTTCCCTAACTTATGTGTTGTTTGATCTGTAACAGCCTCGGAAATAATGCTTCCAAATCAATCTACCTATACAACAAAAAGGGCAAAAACACTCACAACAATTTCTCCACAGCAGGGGACTCTTGAAGTTGTTCTCTTCCAATTGAAGTTGTTGACAAATCCAATATTGCGTTACAGGCAGCCATTACTACTTGCTTGGAGAGACTCCCTAGGGCAGCGACCAAACCATTTATAGTTTCTTTATCAGAAGCTATTCTCACATTTGCTTCAAACGAGTAGAGAGCGGCTGCTCCAATAATCTCTCCACTACAAGCAGCAATTTTGGGGAAGCTGAAATTCAGAAATCCAATTAGATCTAAAACCACCAAAGCCAAAAGGCATTACTGTTATGCAACACTAATGGATGTTACAACTGTAACATAGTTAATTTTGTTTTATTATTTTTTGAATGGCAACTGTGACATCAATTGTGTTATTAGTGCTATACAGGCTAGAGCATGGTGTGAGTTGACCACAACTTTCTATACTGGCAGCTTGGCTGCTGTTCACGTGGCACACATGCATGTCTGTCCAAATATCCAAATTGTGGGGCCCACTGCTAATGGAAAATAGCCCAAAAAGTCATAGCAAATGGAAGAATTTAACCATCTGATTTTGCCCATTAATCTGGACTGCTAACCATTTCTATTTAACTACTCATTTGATGGGAATCAATTGGATGGTTAGGATTGTCCGATCCATGTGATTTTCAGGCTATGCCCAAGTCAACAGTGGGTTCCACCATTTGGACAGCCTAAATTGATGTAACTGTGTGCCGTACATACAGTGGTTGCAATTTTATAAATTAAGGGAAACCCACTCCACAGCCTACACTGTTTTTGTTAGACGAGAATTGCCACTGCTGCATGCAGGTATGATCCAGAAACAGGTCCTTATCACACCTTTAATGACAGGTGTGCAACGATCCAGGCCATTCATCAGGTCCGATCTGTGCATGTGCTGCAGCCTAAAAATTACACCAGTCCCATCATCAGATAATGCCCACGCATCCATGAAGGAATGGATGGTTAAAAGGAATTGACCAAAGGTTCATATTCGAAATTCATATGCCACTTCCCTGATGAACGGCCTGGGGTCTCGCATGTCCCAGCGTAGTTTTCACGGAGCTCATTACATAAGAGTAACACCTGGGGAGGTGATCTGCTGGAGCTAGTAGAGCTAAAAAATGGTAGAGCCATCTCTCTGAAGTGCACATGGCAGGGTGACTTGTCAATTGCTACCATTCATCCAACTGATGGTAATATGGATTAGGTGATCCGTTCTATCTGATCAGCAGCCATCAAAGAGATGGTAGACAACAAAAATGGTCAATGGTCGAGAATCGGTGCAGGAATGTGAAGAGAAGTGATGGCCAGAATCATCTTAACGGGTGTGATTCTTGGAAAATTGGCCATCCATGCTAAGGACCACTAGATGTACAGTCCCACTAAATATACCACCCTGCCAAATGTACAATGGAGAGAGAGCTCACCATATATTCAAATTTCCTAGAAGGATCCCGTGCAACAAAAAGATGTGTGGGGCCGACAGTGATGTGTATATGGCATCCACTCCATCCATCATTTTCGCCAGCCTATGTTGGAATACACTACAGGGAAATGTAGGGATGGGGATGCCTACAACTGAAACCTTCTTGGGGCCCACAGAAGCGTTAGATCAGGCTGATATTTGGTTTTTTTACCTTCATTAAGGTGGTAACTCACCTTATGAATTGGTTGGATGGCATATACATCACAGTGGGGCCCATGAAGGTTTCAATAGTGGGCATCCCCATCCCCACTGTTCCCCGTGGCTTGGCCCACTTGAGCTTTGGATAAGCCTGGAGCGAATGATGGACGGAGTCGATGTCACACACACACATCATGGTGGGCCCCCATAGCTCTTTGTCACATGAGCTCAATACAGTATCTGTTGTAGGAAATTCGCGTCCATTCCAATTCTACTGGCACCTCCGCTACACTTGAGATCCTTGAGAGAGAGAGAGAGAGAGAGAGAGAGAGAGAGAGAGAGAGACTTACTTGGTGTTGAGAAGGAAAGGAAGCAACGAGAGCAAGGCATCGGGCAGAAATTCGTGAAGGGAGGATTGTTGAGGTAATTGTGGTTGGAGAAGGGAGAGATGGATTTTCTGCAGGCATTTGAGGAGGAGAGATTGGGAGAAAGGGGTTTGGATGTTGGCATAGGCTGCGAGCATTTGAGCAAACAGGTGGTGGTCACTAATAGGAGGGCTGACTCGCGCTCTCTTACTCTTTCCCTTGTTGTGAGGAGTTTGGGTTTCCATATCAGCAGCAAGCGAGAAAATGAGGTGCGCGTCCGTTTGAAAGGAGGAAAGATCAGATAGATGCGTTGAGGACTCCCGCTTCAAATGCTTTGTGGCCTCGAGTGCCCTTGTTTCCTGTTGCAGCTTACACGTGCCCTTCTTTCACACGCGTGTGAGACTGCACTTGATACCCAAGTGATGCCTGAATGAAATCCAACCCGTCCATCAGGTTCGTCAGTGCATACCCCTCCTGAAAATCAGTTTGATCCGTGAATCAGGTAGGCTACACCACGGGTACAAGTTGAGAGGGAACGCCCACCCTTGATTTGCGTGGACGGCCCACCTTGTTTGTGTATTTGGAATCAAGACCGTTCCAACTCTTCATCTGGCTTGGATGAAGGGTCAAGCGAAAACTCAGGTTGTTTTGCAATTCAGGTGGACCACTGTGCAAATCAAGGGCGGGCATCCTCTCTGGCATTCCTCCTGTCCCGTGGCCCACCTGAGAGTTGGATCGGCTGATTTTTGGCACCTAAGGGTACTATGAGATGACTTGTCGGGATGTATGGAATCTATTCACCGTTTCCGTGTTGATCAGAAGATGCCAGCCGTACAAATGGTAGCAATCAAATGAGCGGTCGGATAGGA
This sequence comes from Magnolia sinica, assembly GCF_029962835.1. NCBI lineage: Eukaryota > Viridiplantae > Streptophyta > Magnoliopsida > Magnoliales > Magnoliaceae > Magnolia > Magnolia sinica. The sequence goes on from NC_080582.1 coordinate 84,389,232, forward strand.
TATGATCTGGCAGTCCAATTCAATGAGAAGATCCCACGCGTGTCTTTTTCGGGCCATGCTCCATCAACGATGTGGCCATGGACTCCTATGATCCGGCCTGTTATAAGCCATCTGAACCGTCTAAATGGACTGTCGTAAGTTTCCTTGTGTGCGCCAATCAGTCCACATTCCACACAATCTACATAACAAGGGCCTCTCACCACACAATCAATGCACTTTTTCATGTTGTGGCCCGAACCATCGTCCAACAGATAGTTTTTAATGTCACCATCTGAATCACTCGATATGTTTTTTTCTTTCTTTCTTTCTTTTTTTCAGCCATTAATCTTTAGCTTTCTTTTGAACTGTTGTTGCATCTTTTCTTTATTATTAGGACATTGATCAAAGGTTAGGATCATCTGACCTGGTAGATTTGTTGGGGCATCCACTTCGAAGGTGGGCCACAAAAAAGGAACCAGATTTCATTTCCCGACCTTATTGTGATAAAAGTATACATCATGCCCCATCCAAAGATTGCGTGCTTTGAGGCATTTGGATAGTAATTTACTTTACATAAGTTACTTATTTCCCAAGAAGCTTATCTTTGGTTTTTAATAAGCATGTACCTCTTAACATCCACTGTCCATCATGTAGGCTCAACCTCTGATGTGGACAGTTCATTATGTTGGGCCCACCTTCGCCCTGTATTCGAAAAGGGCCTACCTTCAATGCAGACCATCCACGTTGCAAGGCCCACCTTCAATGTGGGCTATCCATCATGTGAGACCCACCTTTGATGTGGGTCGTCCATCTTACAAGCCCACCTTTAATGTAGATCATACATCATGCAAGGCCCAACTTCAAAGTAAGCCATCCATCAAGCAAGACCCACCTTAGATGTGGGTCATTCAGCATTAGGACTGACCTTCGATGTGAACTATCCTCGTGTGGTGCCCACTTTGATATGGATCATCTATCCTACGGGGGCCACCATCAATGCTATTGTCCACGGTGTGGGCCTTACCTTTAACATCCACCACCCATCATATGGCCTGTCTATCATGCGGTGCCACCATAGATATGGGCCATTAATCATCATCACCTTTGATGTGGACCATCCATTATATGGGGCCACCTTGATGTGGGTCATCCAACATGTGCAGCCCACCAAAATAAATTGTCCATCATGTGGAGCCCACATTTGATGTGGACCATCCATTCATGTGGGCCCCACCTTTAATGTGGACCATCCATGCATGTAGAGAGAGGTAGAAAAGTTAAAAGTTGAAAAGCAAGTTAAAAAAACAAAACTTACTGATATAAGTAACTTTCATCACATCAGTTACTTCTACAACGGTGCTTACCAAGCTAACTTTTTAAGTTTTTTTTAAAAAAAAATAACCACCTGCTAATATACATAAGTTTAATGGGTGGTATCCAAATGGGCCCTAGAGCCTAGAGCTTCTTTTAGACATCTCTTGATGAACATGGTTTTAAGACTCCGACAGGTCCCATCCAACTTGCCCGTGTCGACCCGGACTTTGCTGGGGCCAATCTAGTTCGACACAATGAGTCACCCCCACTCAGGTGAGTCCTGAGTAAACTTGAGATGGAACCAGTTCTCCAAGTCACTGAATCTTTTAACCACGTCCAGTTCAACACCACGGGTCACCCCCAACTCAACTCAAGATGCGACGAGTTGGTCCAAGTCGCCAGTCTTTTAACCACGTCAATGAGCCATCCATTTCATGTTTATATTCTCAAACTACAGATAGTGTTTGGATGAATATCCAAAAATGCTAAATCCCGCCTGTCCATCACTAGTTCTCCAGTTTCACCACAAAATATCAGGTCCAAGAAACACGCCCCAAAACACAATAGAACACATAACCCAGTCATTCCAACATTAAGCAAACATTAATATGAGATGCATTAGACATAAGTTAGGGCGTCTTTGGCTGCCCAACTAAATAGAATTTTAAACACAGTTCAATTGAGAGGAATGAACGGAACTGCAACAGCAAATTTCAACCATAATCCTTTCTAACCCAGTTTGAAATCGTGCACTGGTACAATTTGGTCATTGCAATCCCATTCAATTTCGCATCCAAACACATCCTTAGGTTCAAACAAGAATCTCAAAATCAATATCGGGAAACAAACGTGCAAAGAAAAGTTTGCCTAATCAACCAAATAATCGTTAACAACATTAGAGACTATTTGTAAACAGTAGTGTTCATTTCAAAGAGACTTGCATGCATAAGAATTAAGTAGAGATGGCAAAGGATAGAAAGTTAGCAGAATTACATCCCACCTTATATAAGAGAGAGAAAGCATGCCGATTTCAATGTAAATGGCCAGGGAAATGGGCCCCGTCTTCCTAATTCAAAGATCATCTTTCGGAGCATCGCTGAGAAGCTTAGCCAGTGTACCACTTTCGTATGCATCGATGGTGTCTACATCAGATAATGAATAATTTCTTAAGTTTCTTCTATACAATTTCTTTTCCCACTTTGGAAAGAAAGAAAAGGGCAGGAATAAAAAGGGGAGAAAAAAAAAAGTATTGCATAGAGCTGATTACCATCAGAGCCACCAAGGTGTTTTCCATTTATAAACACTTGAGGTACAGTACGCCTCCCAAGAATCTCTCCCAAGGCATCTTGGATGTCCATCCCATCATCTGCAGATCTCATAAGATAAACCAATCAACAAAAAAGAAGATCAGCTGATAGTGATGGGTATTAACACTTAATGGATGTGTACACGAACTGCAATGGCATTTTTTTTAATCCAGTGCAAAGATGAAATTTTGATGAGGAAAAAGGAAAATGAAAAGAAGAAGGATTAAAGACTAAAGGAGGATCCTTGAGAAGCATTCTTCTTGACGGATGTGGGATATGCTCCACTAATGAGGAGAGTAAGAATAATTGCTAAACAGAAACTTAATAAGGGTGTTTTTATTGCACCCTGTTTTTAGTTTCTCATCAGATCTGCAAGAAACTCTCAGGAATGCTGTTGTCACTCTTTGTTTTTTATTTCCCCCCCAATAAATTAGCTTAGCAAGTGACTGCCTCTCACACAAGTGTTCATCAAACTAAGCATCACAGAAAACCCCTTCTGTAAGGCCCAATGAACACCTGAGTGGGCTGCAATCTTAAGCTCAAATCCAGCCATTGGTATGCTTGCGACACATTCTCATCAGAACCTGTCGGAAGAAAAATGCGTTAAAACTCATTCACAGGAGCACCCAAACAGGCCCTAAGGAGGTAGAGATAGCATCTCCAACCAATTCAGAAAAACTCCTTATGGAGGCTGCATCCATGCATTAAAAGAGGAAATGACTCGGATACAAAAGATAGATTCAGGAAGCAACTTGGTGAGTCTGCTTCATTTCATTAGGGGACTTTTTCCACATTTGATCATTTCACTGAGTGGTTATCATAGCTGAAACAGAGACATTAATGATATTTGAAGTAGACCTGTTGTCTGCAATTCATGGCTGTCATTGTTATGTTACATGCTGCAGCTTATAAGGGTGTCAATGGGATGGGTAGCCCACCCGACCCAGATTTGGGCCAGGCTTGGGCCTCACATGCATGGCCCGATCAATTTTTCAGTTGGGCTTGGGCTCGAGTCAGTTTAGCCCAGCCCAGCCCAACTTTATATGTACATGTGTTATATCCTACAAGTATGCCATTCAAATCCTCAGTTTGGCAACCCAACCAGTACATGTGTTATATCCTACAAGTACGCCATCCAAATCCTCAGTTCGGCAACCCATCCATCTGGAACATATAACTTTGGTTTCAATACTCTAAAATTTCTATTTCTTTGTGCATGTGCGGCCCACTTGATCAAGGAGTAGATTTGGAATATTCAAGTTGAAAATAGGGATTTTATCAATTTTTGGGTCTGGAAGGGCTGGGTCGGACCTGGGCGCAACCAAAGTTTTTGGGCTTGGGCCTTGGGTGTCAAACTAGACCCGGGCCTGTCCTGGTCCAGACCATTGCCACCCCTACTTACAAGTGATTTCAAGTAAAGAGCAACAAAAATATTAACAAAAGGAAAGTATTTTCAGTTAGAAATGCTTCATTTCTTTTTTTTTCCTCTTTTTTTTTTTGAACAAAGAAATGCTTCATTTCTCCCCAGCCATTGACCTCAATGACATTCCATGGATTTTCCTCACACTAGGCTGGTAAACCCATCAAATGAATGTAAAATCATGGTATGCCAAAACGGTTACATAACAGCCATAACATATCGGTGGTAACCGTTATGCATAAGGGAGCCGAAATGGCCATAACGGGCATTACAGAAAAAATGGCCCGTAACCGAAGCAGATTTTTTCAGACACAAAAAAAAGGTCATAACAGCCCATATCATAACGGTAACGGCAGTGGCCTTTACGGCCACTGTTACCATTATGTAATGAACACCTTGGTAAAAATCAGGAAAGCAGATGCATCGCAATGACCACAAGTTCGTTTGGCAGGCTACTTAGATAATGGAGGTATGAGCAAACAAACCTCTTTGATCCAGCTCAACGACATGTGGCACCTTGTTCAACTCTTTAAAAACAGCTTTTGCTGCTCTACAGTACCTGCACATTAACAGCAGTGAAAGTATTTAAAATTGAAAAAAAATAAAAAAAAACAACAACAACAACATACGTTCTCCAAGTGATTTGGTGCATTTAGGCCAAAAAAAACATACAGATTGACAACATGGAAGTAATGGGCTGATCGTTCAACAAACAACATCTCTTCTTCTTTTTTTTTGAAGAGTCACTGAGTTTGTATTAAAAGGAGAGAGAAACAAAAAAAAAAAAAAAAAAAACCGAGAGAGAAGAAGAAGAAGCAAAGAACAAAGCAGGAAAAAACATTTTTTTTTTTTTAAAGAAAAGGAAAGAGAGCAGCGGGGAGCATGGCCGCTGAGATAGCGGACCGATTAGGCTCCGAGAAAGAGGAGATTACAACCCTTAAGCTTGTCTACATTAGCAGCCCATTCGACAATCAATTGCTTAGCTCTACACACTAGGGACGCTGCAGAATTAGAGACATTTCTGAAACATCTGCCATTTCTCTCTTCCCAAATAGTCCACCAGACAGCCAAGAGAGATATTCTCCAGATAGGGGTTCTTTGGTGACCAACACGAACACCATGCCAACTCTTTAAAAGAGATCCTGTAGAGATCGGGAAGCGCCAGAATATGCCGAACGCTGATAGAATTTGGGGCCAGATCTGATTAATGAGGGAGCAGTGGACAAACAAGTGGTTGTTTGATTCTTCTTCAGCCATGCAGCAGAGACAATCGTTTGGGAGAATCATCCCTCTCTTCTTTAGATTATTGACCGTGAGAGTCTTGTTCTTTCTGACCAACCAACTGAAAAAGATAACCTTAGGTGGGGCTGAATACTGCCATAAGTGGTTAGTCATCGTATCTGCCATTTGAGAGGGGATGGAGTCTAAAGATTTGTATAGAGATTTTACAGAAAAAATGCCCGATTTGTCTTCCCTCCAGATAATCTTATCTTCAGCTAGGGGGTCCGGCTTGCAGCTTGAAATTCGATGAAGAAGAGCCATGAACTCCTCTATCTCCCCGTCGTATAGATTTCCTTTGCAAACTAAGTTCCATTCCAGAGTTCCTTGAGAGACAGACGTACACATAGCAACTGTTATATCACGGTTTGGGACTATACGATATATGTTTGGGAATTCAGCTTTGAGAGGGAGATCACCTGACCATCAATCTTCCCAGAATCGGACGTTGGCACCATTGCCTAAGAGAAAGCTGATATGTTTGAGAGTCTCACTTTTCATGGAAAGAATGCCTCTCCATAAGGCGGAGGCCCTGTAAGAAGTTGATTCTAGGGTCCACCACCCTCCCGAAGAACTGCCATACTTGCTTTTTATGACATTGTTCCATAGAGACCCTTTTTCTACTCCCAGTCTCCATATCCACTTGCCGAGTAAAGCCCTGTTCATATTCTTTAGAGATTTAATGCCTGTGCCTCATTGTGTTTGCAAACCTCCTTCCATTCCACTAGATTGAATTTTTTTTTTTATCTTTCCCGTGCCAAAGAAAGTCACGTCTGAGTTTTTCTAAAGAGTTCAGGACTGAAGCAGGACATCTGAATAAAGACATAAAATATAGCGGAAGGTTTGACAGGGCCAATTTGATGAGAGTGACGTGGCCTCCAAAGGAAAGGTATCTGCATTTCCATCTGGCAAGGTAGAAATCGAATCTGCTGATGACCTTGTTCCAGAAGGATATAGGCGGCTTGCCAATGCAAAGAGGAAGGCCGACGAAGAAAGCAGGAAGGCAGCCACTGGGGCATTTGAAAAGGGCCGCGTAGGAGCTGATCTCTGCCTGGTCCATGTTAATCCCGAAAACCTGTCTTGTTCATATTGACGCTCAGCCCCGAAACAGCTTCGAAGCATTTGATCGTAGTGTGCATATTACCCACCATCTCCTGATCTGCATCACTAAAGAGTAGGGTATCGTCCGCGAACTAGATATGAGAAATCGGGCTGATCGTGCCTTCAATTCTGATACCGCTTAGGATACCATCTGACTGACCCTTGGATAACATTCTGGACAGGGCTTCCCCAACTATCAGGAAGAGGAAAGGGGATAAAGGGTCCTCTTGGCGAAGACCCCTAGAGCTTTTGAAGAATCCTTTGGGGGAGCCGTTCAGAAGGACAGAGAAATGAGCCGAATCGACGCACTCCATGATCCAGCCTGTCCACTTTTCGCCGAAGCCCATGCGATAGAGCATGTATTGGAGGAAGCCCCAGTCTACATGATCATAAGCCTTCTCGAAGTCTAGCTTACAGATGATTCCTTTTGATCTGGATTTGTAACTGGAGTGGAGACATTCATGGGCTATTAATGCGCTGTCGATAATTTGTCTACCCGGAATAAAAGCATTTTGGTTACCGGAAATGACGTTTCCCACCACCAGCTTCAATTCAGACGGTTGACCAAAACTTTAGGAAGGATTTTGTAAGGGCTACCGATCAAGCTGATTGGTTTGAAATCTTTAAAGGTAGAAGCTCCCAGGAGTTTGGGGATTTAAGCTATAAAGGATGCTCCTAGACCTTTAGAGAGACGCCCCCTAGCATAGAACTCATTAATAAATTCCATAACATCGTTGCAAAGAATCTCCCAGAAGAACTGAAAAAATAGAATAGGATACCCATCTGGACCGGGAGCTTTATCGCCTCCTAGCTCGTCTACTGCCGACTTGACTTCTTCTAGGGAGAAGGGGGACTCTAGATTTCTGGCTTCGGAAGAAGAAATCTTTTGAAAGTTCAGGAAATCGAGGCCAGGCCTTGTCCACTCGTCCGACTTGAGAAGGTTGCTGAAGTATTTAATTGCCTCTTCTTCTATCTGGTCTCTATCTTCCGTTCGGACAACATCTCTTTTTTATTTTTTCTTTTTGAAGGATTAAGGGTGTGTTTGGTTGCACCAAAAATCATGAAATTACCGAATTAGACTGATTAATCATGAAATTTCGTGATATCAGCCAAACGCACCCAAAAAGAAAAAATTATTCCAGAAAGAAAAATTACAAAAGGAGTCTCCAATCACAAGACTTTAGGATCACAGCCCTTCTTGGCTAAGTCCTCAGCAACATCATTAGATTCCCTTCTTCCATGAGTGAAGGATACAGAGATGGTCCCCTTTGTAGCCCTACTTTCCTCTATCCAGTGAGAGAGGTGCCAAGGAAAGCCAACCAAAGACAAAATCCCATCTGATGGCAGTAGCTGAATCTCCCTCAGTGACAGGAGCTTGATGAGCTCACAGATTCCCCACCAAATGGCTCGAAATTCTGCCTCATTTGAATCAATTATCCAAATAGGACCAACATAAGTGCCAAGAACATTACCTCAGTCGCCCCTAATGACCCCTCCATACCAACCTGGCCAAGATTTCCTTTTGAACTACAGCATTGAAGTTCTGCTGGAGGAGAATAAATACAGCAAGTCATAGTACGACTTGTTTTGTCATCAACCACATCTACCCACCCTATTCTCATGGAATTCCTTGAAAGGTCTATGAATTCAAATCCTCTCTTTAACTCTATTAACCACCTAAACAATGGTTCCACTTTTATTCCTAAAAGCAGAGTTGTTCCTTTCTATCCAAACAGATCACCAGAATGCACGTAGAGTCAACCCTCATAGCCACATGCCATTACGGACATAGTTTCCCTGTTCAGATGAATGAGGGAGTCGCTATATTAGAGTTGAGGTTCTCCAAGAAAAACAATTGGATCAACAACTGAAACTCCAAAATAGCGATCCAAATTAGGCTAGGAATAGCAATTGTCTCGTCCAGGTTGATTGAAAGGTGAGTTTCCAAGATATCCAAAAAATCTTCCAAGGGCAAAGCATGTTGGGAATCCAAGCTTCTAGAAACTGCGTGTCCTTGATCTGTTGGTTTTTTCAGCAAAATCAGTGTTTTCGTCAAATTGCAAATTGGTTTTTGGCAAGTGGGCTTTTTAGTGCCTATTTCATTGGGTGGTTTTGAAACCAACAATTTCAGTGGGTTTCCACATGGGCAGTAAAACCCACATTTTGATCCAAAATGAGGGTTTCATCTACGAACAGCCACTTTAGTGGTGTGTCCAAACAGACCCTTAATATCACTATCATCATCATAATTTGGGAAGTAACATATGAATTTATTAACCAAGGCTAATAAAAGGTATGTTAGAGGCGAGGGAAGAAATTCCCAGTAAAGAGCGAAGATCTTAGAACACATTGGTCAACACATCGGCCCAAGCGCTCACCTCTCTGCCTAAATGAGTAAACAAGAAATGTTTCGCCTAGAGCCAAGAAGGAAAATTTCATCAAATATAATAGATATATTCCAAGATTATCTGCTTGCACGTAGTCTATAACATCAAGAGAATCCCCTACCATTTGTGTTTTAAATAGTGAACAACAGGTAGTGTAGAGTTCACCCCTCTAAAGTGTAAGGTGTAAGCTACATAGCGTGTGGCATGAGCTACACGTTACTTTTAGATTTTTAATTAAGATTGCACTTGGCTCTATCAAATATCATGAAATTTCATGACATTTTGCACCAAATTAGCCTGATTACCAATGATATTTAATGAATTTTCAATGACCAAATAATGATATTTTCTAAAATAATAGTAAAAATTAACAAAGATTAGATATAAAGGTAAAGAAGAGCAACATCACTATTTAATGCAGTTACTCATATTATTTTACAAAAAACATTGAAAAAATTAACTAAATTTATTAAAAATAGAAAAATATAACAATTTGTTGAAAACATTAATTGATTTTTATATTTTTAGGGGAAAATAACTTATAGCGTAAGCTACGTAGCATGTAGGCTATGTATTTTTATTTTTATTTTGAAAGATGAGAATTGTATTGAAAAGGAGTATGTAGTGTAAGCTACATAGTGTCTATGTAGCCTATGTAGTGTCTACATAGTGTCTATATAGGCTATGTAGTGTCTACATAGTGTCTATGAAAACACAATCATAGGCTATATAGTGTTAGCGTATGCAAATGAGTATGCAGCATAAGCTACATGCAACTTAAGCTAGCATTAAAGCCAAGGTATGCTACACAGCATAAGCTACATGCTACATAGCAAAGCTATTTAAAACACCACATATCATTATGATCGGACCGGAATAGGAATTAGGGAAAATCAAAATCCTCCTCTAAATGCCAGGGCGTCCACTCTCACTGAATCCCTACTCCGGCAAGGCTGGAAAAGGAAAGGCACAGATCGCCCTTTACAATTCTCAAGGTGCCATCAACAATGAAAGGCCTGAGATACCCTTGAGAAGACCCGTCAAAGTTAAATTTCCACCAACCCATGGTTATGCTCAAGTAGACTAAATCCCCAGAATGAATCATTTTTCAAAAAGCGTGATACAATGAATTCTTTATAACCAAATGAAATTTTACACCATATTGCAAATTTTCAACTGCAGCAGCTTGCGTAGATAGGCCATATCCATAGCTTAAGTCATGCAATTACAGCAAAACAAATGAATGAAATAGTGGTTCACTTGATTACTTCAAATAAGAAGCTTCTTGATCACATTGATTTACTAATATTCTCAATAGACAGTTTCTTTGAGACTTGGATTGACAACAGGAAGATTAGACCAGCAAATAGTCTGCGATAAGCAGACAGACAGTTTTAGAATGAAATTATAGATACGTGATATTTGAAACACATCAGTGACAAACAACAATACTGGAACCCAAGACAATGATCAGTTGTGAATTCAATGCAAAGGACTTTAAAACCTGAGGAATAGAATAGTAAAAAAGGAAACAACAAAAGGAATCAAGGCCTTTAGATTTGTGACCAGAATGAAAAGCAAAGATTCAACTAAAAACAGGTGGGTTTCATATGAGCTTCTAAGTATCTCCAACGATAGGATGATGAGTTATATAATCCAACACCTCAGATATGCACATTATATACTAGGAGTTGTAGTTTGTACAAGTGAGGCCTGGGGTTCAATGTTCTACAATGTTGGTCTGTTGGGACTCGCTACAGACAGTTGAAAATTACAATATTGGCTTACATTGAACTAAAAACAGGACCAAGATTTGAGTTAGGATCTTCTAACCTTGAAGATTCTTGGGGCATGATCCATCCACAATGCGTATGACTAGGCAAATTGATGCAAGGCAAGCTGGTCCTACTCACAAGAGTATAAATGCAGGACCAAAGTGGACCCCACTTGATCATGTGTAGGCCTCATATATGTTTTAATAATGTTTTTGTAATAAGATGACTAAACATCCTTCCTATGGAATCTTATGAAATAACCATAAAAAGAGGGAGTTTTATCATTTGACTAGCATTAGGATCTGATTTTTTTTAGAGCCTATATAAGGCCCCCTTTTATTTAAGCTGGAGAATAATATTAGAGAGGGCAAACAACAAGATTACAAAAGCAGGGTCCAACAAACTAGACCACAAAAGACATCATCACCATCTAAGCCTTATCTCAACAAGTTGGGGTCAGCTACATGGATCATTTTCCACCATTCCACTGTATCAAGCGCCACAACTTCAGTTAGACCATAGGTAATCAAGTCTTTTGTTACTACCTCCACCAACATTATCTTGGGCCTTCCCCTTGCCATTTTAGAGCTTTCAATTGTACCAACTCACTCCTAACTGGCATAGTTCTTGGTCTCCATTGCATATGACCAAACCAGCTAAGTCTGCTTTCCCAAATCCCGTTACCTATTGGTGCTACTCCTAAATTCCCTCGATTTCTAATTATAATCTTCCTTATCTTGCTACTCATCCATCTCAACATTCTCATTTCAGCTACATTCATCCTATGCACATGTTGTTACTTAACTACCCAACATTGTCCCATAAAGCATGGCTAGTCCTATAAAAATAATGAAAGATGGAAGTTTATTAGGCTGCAGCCAAAATAAGAGAAAAACAGAAGAGAGAGAGAGAGAGAGAGAGAGAGAGAGAGAGAGAACCAAAAAAAGAAAGAATATAGATAGAAAAAGACTAAAAAACCTAGAGCAAAAACTAGAAATACAACAACAACCAGCCCCTCAACTAGGAAGACCCCGATATACAACAGAACCCAAACCAAGGGGCCCAATCCCAAAAGAACTGAATAACCGCATTGAAGACCCCAGCAACCGAGATGCTTTTATTATGATAGCATCAGTTATTCCTTTCTCCCCAAATTGCCCACAGAACAGCTAACATAGCAAGTCTCCATTTCTTTCTTCCAATTCTCCCACCATCCACTGCATGCCAAGAGATGAAGAGATCCTCAATGGAGGAGGGAATAACCTAGTGGACATTCACTAAGGCAATGATCTCGGCCCAGACTCAACTATATAAACTAATGATCCACAAACTCAGCTTCTTGTTTGCACAGAAGATAGAAATTGGGGAGAATCATTCCCCTCTTGCGAAGATTGTCGATTGTTAACACTCTGCTTCTTCCCAAACCCAAGTAAACGCCTTGAGTTTCGGACGAGCCCCATAGTCCAAACCTCACTCGTAGGGCAACAGTATTCGAGAAAATCCAATTGGGAATAAGCTTTGAATAAGGAACTGATAGGGACATCCCGCGCACGCCGTCCACACGTGCATGCACACTCACACACCCCCCCCCCCAGAAGGAGGGTCCCACCGTCGATCTGGATCGAAGGGCCTCCTAGCTAGAAGACGGAGTTTCAATTTAAAAGAGTGGACCCGTTAGTTAAGAAAAACCCATCATGGAATCTCATGATCATGGCCTACTAGTCAAATTGATTTTATATTTTAGGTTTTGCTTATTAATGTTATTTAGAACATCATGGACGCTTTATATTTATTTGATTAGTTTTTATTTTGATTTACTTCATCGCCAAATAATAGGTTGCACACATGGCGCGAGTTTTGGAGTATAGGATTTTCTTATAAATAGGCACCCTTTGTAATTTTTTTCATTCATTGAAGATTAATAAAAATTCATTGCGAAGCCCTCCCTTCATCGAAGGGTTAACTACCGTGGTGCGAAACCACATCCATCCCGATTCACCCCCATCCATTGCCATCTCTACTACCCATTATCTACACTTCGAATCAATCATCTCTTGCAGAAATTCTCCTCCCCCACAGCAGAATTTCAAAATCTGGCCCTACAGGAGGGTTGAAACTTTGGCGAAGCACCACGTACAAACCGTACATCGGATCAAGCTGAGATTTTGGGGGTTTTGGAGTGCAACCTTGGCCGACCAAGGCCAAGGTGGCATTTTTCTGAATAGTGGGCCCCACACACATGCGGCCAAGATCACACGCATGTGCATCTGGGCCATTGTTGTTGTCCACGCGTGTGGTACTTCTCTGGTTCGTCTCTCTCCTCTCTTTCACTCCGCTTTCACCCAAAATCCCTAAACCTAACCCTAAATTACTCAAATCTCCAATTTTATGCCCTTTTCTTACCCTAAGGTTCCTTGATTTGAAATTGGTGAATCTCTTAGATTAGGGACTGATTACTATGCATGTGTGGATGATTATTTCTTATCTTTGAGTATCGTTTGGTTCATAATTTTTATTGATTCAGCCCTATCATGTGTAGGCCTGGACCTGCATAGTTTTCCCTTAATTAAATGTTTAGACTTTCATGTGGGATATGGAATTTGTGTAATTGTTTCTGAACTAACGTGATCTTAAGCCTGAAATCTTGCACATCATATCTGAATTTCATGTCCTGCATCAAATTTGGCATCAGAGCCTAGGGTTCTTGTAGGGGAATTCATTACATGTTTAGGGTTTGGTTGTTTATGTCCATTACGCATCAATTCTCATCACATATGGCTGTTTAGAAGTCCATAAACCTAGACATAAGCTGCTGAAATTTTCTGTTATCTCCTTATTTGAATTATTTTAGAAATTAACTTAGCTTTCTATTTCTAGGTTTAGAAACTTTCCTTTTCTGTTTTTTATAAACTTTCTTAATCTGTTTTTAGAAACTAATTTCCTTTCCTTTTTCTTTTTTAGAAACTAGTTTACTTTCCTTTTTCTTTTTTAGACACTAACTTACTTTCTATTTTTAGAAACTTTCCTTTTTCTTTTTCTTTAGTAACTAGGTTGTTTTTTTTTAGAAACTTTTCTAATTTGTTTTTTTTTAGAAGCTTTCCTAATTTGTTTTTTTAGAAACTTTCCTAATTTGTTTTTTTAGAAACTTTCCTAATTTGTTCTTCTTAGAAACTTTCCTTTTTCGTTTTTAGAAACTAGGTTGTTTTTTTTTTTAGAAACTTTCCTAACTTGTTTAAAAAAACTTTCCTTTTTCATTTTTAGAAACTAGGTTGTTTCGTTAAAAAATAATATTAATTAATTAATTAAAATCTTATATTTTGACAACTATATTGCTGAATTTTGGTTGGCACCCTACACTAAACATGAAACAATTGCAAGAGTCACTAAACAAGTTGTCCCAGAAGTTGGAGTTTTTGATTAAGCGCTTGGAAATGGACCAATGCTTTGAACAGCTTGATGTATGCATTACCCGACTAAAGACCATCGCCAAGACAAACCCCACCATTGGGGTAGATGTCCAATCTCAAGCATGTGGCCTGGAGGATAGACCAATGAATGGAGTTGGTGAAGGAATCAATTATGGGTGTGCACCTGTGCACCCACCCCATGAGAGACATCAAGACCACTATTTTGAGGGGTACAACATGTGCGGCCTTGTGGCTGGAGAGAGTGCACTAGAGGTTAGTGTAGAGTTACCAACTGAGGCCATTCCGATAATGAATGAGTTACGTGATGTCTTTCCTGATGATCTACCAGATGAGTCTCCCCCTAGGAGGGATATAGAGCACACCAGAACATGGGACATCGTAATACCTACAGCCGAGTTTATGTTTAATAGTTCTATCGATAGGTCCACAGGTCTCAGTCCTTATGAAGTCGTTATTGTTTATAAACCTGAGAAACCTATTTATCTTGTCACTGTCCCATAGGGTGTCAGAACCTGCAGTCTTTTGCGCATCACATTCATTCATGGCATCAAGAAATCAGGCAGAAGATCACTACTAGTAATAAACATTACAAATTTTCTGCAAACCAACATAAACGTTTCAAAGAATTCAATATTGGGGACTCTGTGATAGTCCGCATCTAGCCCAAGCGGTAGCCTCCGGGGGCCGTTCGTAAGTTACACGCGCGTAGCGCTGGACCCTTCAAAATTATAAAATGAAATGGTCTCAATGCGTACGAAGTAAATCTTTCACCTTCCATAGGAATTAGTTTCACATTTGATGTGGAGGATCTAGTTACTTTTCATAAGACCACTCATACTTTGTCCGGCCCTTCGCCCACCCATCCTGATTTTCCATATTTATCCCTTGAACTATGGCCCCTTCCCGACCCATTCTTCCCAACCTTTACCTCTCATACCCATTCTTCTTGACCTTTCTTCCCAGCCTCTACCTCGCATACCTATCTTTCCCGACTCATTTTCCCAGCCTCTACATCCCATATCTACCTGTCCCGACCCATTCTCTCAGTCTCTACCTCCTATACCTACCCGTTTCGAACCATTTCCTCAACCTCTACCTCTCATACCTACTCTTCCTGACATTTCTTCTCAGCCTCTGTCTCCCATACCAAACTTTCACACACCCAGAGATGAAATAGAGGATATCCTGGACCATCAGGTAGTTTCAACGTCGGACGGCGGGTTTCAGAAGTACCTGGTCAAGTGGAAGTCACGTCCAGCTTCAACCAATATGTGGCTCGCTGAGGAGGAGCTTTAGAGACTTGATCCTTACATCTCGGAGCGGTTCAGGAGTTTTATTTCGCCACTGGGGAAATCTTCGCAGCCGGGGAGAATTGATGGGGACATCCCGCGCACGGCGTTCACACGTGCACGCACCCCCCCTCCCTCACGCTCGTACGCCAGAAGAAGGAGGGTCCCACCGTCGATCTGGATGGATGACGACGTCTAGGGAGGGCCTCCTAGTTAGAAAACGGAGTTTCAATTTAAAAGAGTGGGCCTATTAGTCAAGAAAAGCCCATCATAGAATCTCATGATCGTAGCCCACTAGTCAGATTGATTTTATATTTTAGGTTTTGCTTATTAATGTTATTTAGAACATCATGGACGCTTTAGATTTATTTGATTAGTTTTTATTTTGGTTTACTTTATCGCCAAATAATAGGTTGCGCACATAACGCGAGTCTTGGAGTATAGGGTTTTCTTATAAATAGGCACCCTTTGTAGTTTTTTTCATTTATTAAAGATTAATAAAAATTCGTTGCGAAGCCTTCCCTTCATCGAAGGGTTAACTACCGTGGTGCGAAGCCACATCTATCCCGATTCACCCCCATCCATCGCCATCTTCTAACATCCCTTCTTCTCATCTCACCCCATCATCTATACTTCGAATCAATCATCTCTTGTAGAAATTCTCCTCCCCACAGCAGAATTTCAGAATCTGGCCCTACAGGAGGATTGAAACTTCAGCGGAGCACCACGTACAAACCGTACATCGGATTAAGCTGAGATTTGGGGGTTTTGGAGTACATCCTTGGCCGACCAAGGCCAGGGTGGCATTTTTCTGAATAGTGGGCCCCGCACACGTGCGGCCAAGATCACACGCATGTGCATCTGGGCCATTGTTGTTGTCCACGCGTGTGGTACTTCTCTGGTTCATCTCTTTCTTCTCTTTCACTCCGCTTTCACCCAAAATCTCTAAACTTAACCCTAAATTACTCAAATCTCCAATTTCATGCCCCTTTTCTTACCCTAGGGTTCCTTGATTTGAAATTGGTGAATCCCTTGGATTAGGGACTGATTACTATGCATGTGTGGATGATTATTTCTTATCTTTGAGTATCGTTTGGTTCATAATTTTTATTAATCCAGCCCTATCGTGTGTAGGCCTGGACCTGCATAGTTTTCCCTTAATTGAATGTTTGAACTTTCATGTGGGATATGGAATTTGTGTAATTGTTTCTGAACTAACGTGATCTTAAGCCTGAAATCTTGCACATCATATCTGAATTTCATGTCCTGCATCAGGAACGCACGAAAAAGAGCCAAAAGCAGACAACCTCCAGGATATCAAATCTGCCTGATCCGGAGAGAGGTAATGGCCCAACAAACAAGACAAAAGAAACGTTAAGCCTTCAATCTCGCTATCATGTAGATTCATTCTAAATGGGGGAAGCCATAATGCTTCCTCACCACTACTTGAGAAACAAGAAGCTACTAAAATATCAGTATCCGGGCAAAGGGGGGCGAGCTCCGAAAGACAGAGATAAGAGGTTGACCCCCAAGCCATGGGTCAACCCAAAATCCAACTCTCTTTCCATCGCCTACCACAAATTTCGATCTTTCAAATGCCGAAAGAGCTAACCTATTAATTCATTTCCAGATATAGGAAGATCGGTAAAGGGAAGAATTAGTCCACCAGCCCGTCGATGATGTACCATATTTAGCTTAAATGAGGGATCTCCACAGGCTATCGTTCTCATTGGCAAAGCGCCAAATCCAATTTCCTAAGAGCGCAGAATGAACCAAATCAATGCCCACTCCCCCTTAAGAATGGGGGGAGTAGACCTCTTTCCAATTCAAAAGAGGAAATTTCCTAAAGGAGGATCCTAAATCCCACAAAAAGTCCCCACGAAGCTTATCTATTTTGCAAATGACAAATTTTGGACATTGGAATAGAGACATGTAATAGACAGGCAGGTTAGAAAAAGAAGCCTTGATGAGTGTTAATCTACCTCCAAGAGATAGGAGGTTGTTATTCCAAGCAGAGAATTTTCTTTCCAATCTTTCTAAAATTTTGTCCCACAAATATAGCGGGGGCTTACCCACACACGGTAGAAGACTAAGATAAGAAGTGGGAAGAGAACCTACTTTACAACCAAAAAGATCAGCAAAACGAGTGGTGTCCTCCAAAGAGAGGTGAATTCTAAAAAAATCACACTTCGATTTGCTGACCTTCAAACCAGAGATTACCTCAAACCAACAAGTAGATATACTAAGAAAATCAACCATACAGTCTTCCACTTCACAAAAAAAAGAGAGTATCGTCAGCAAACTGCAAATGGCAAATGCGAGATGGAAAGTTCTCCACCAATAATCCTTGAAACAACTCAACTTCTTGGCCAGGAAGCAACAATCTGTTAAGTACTTAGGACATTATGATAAAGAGGAAGGGGAAAAGGGGGTCACCTTGACGAAGCCCTCTGGACAAACTAAATGTTGAGGGTCAAATATTACATATCAGACCCAGTTATTGCCTGGATTTATGAACATGGTACCATTGAATAACCCATTTTAATCATGTTTGTGTTGCAAGGTGAAATTGCGATCTGAGACTGGATCGGGATGCTAAAAGTACGGATTTAACGTTTAGAATGCACCAAGGCAAGGGACGGACTCCAGGGGACCAAGATCGACGGAATTACACGCCAGGGATCCGCGAAAATTGAGAAACTGAAGCTCAAGCGGCTTGAAAGTCAGCCAGAATGCAAGATCACTAGGTTTCCATCATCTGTTTGGCTCGAAACTTTATACATGGCTCGAGAACCAAAAACTAACCGTACACGTAAAATTTCAGCGATTGGATCCTCGTGAAAGTGGCTGAACTAACAGATCAGTCTATAAAATCCTGATTTGGGGCCCACCCGCTGTCCAGATACGCTTTAACTTCGGCCCCCACGACTCAAATGAAATGAGGAACAAGATGGTTGGTGTGGATTTCTCATAATAATCATACAGTGTACATAGTACACTTTTTGCACTAAGAGTGCATGGCAACACAGGGACGTCGATATACAACAGAACCCAAACCAAGGGGCCCAATCCCAGAAGAACTAAATAACCACATTGAAGACCCCAGCAACCGAGATGCTTTTATTATGATAGCATCAGTTATTCCTTTCTCCCCAGATTGCCCACAGAACACCTAACATAGCAAGTCTCCATTTCGTTCTTCCAATTCTCCCACCATCCACTGCATGCCAAGAGATGAAGAGATCCTCAAGGAGGAGGGAAAAACCTAGTGGACATTCACTAAAGCAATGATCTCGGCCCAAACTCCCGACGAGAAAGGGAAGTATATAAACTAATGATCCACGAACTCAGTTTCTTGTTTGCACAGAAGATAGAAATTGGGGAGAATCATTCCCCTCTTGCGAAGATTGTCGATTGTTAACACTCTACTTCTTCCCACAACCCAAGTAAAAGCCGTGAGTTTCAGAGGAGCCCCATAGTCCAAACCTCACTCGTAGGGCAATGGTATTCAAGAAAATCCGATTGGGAATAAGCTTTGAATAAAGAACTGATGGGGACATCCCACACACGCCGTCCACACGTGCACGCACACCCACACCACCCCCCCCCCCCCCCCGGCTCGTACGCCAAAAGAATGAGGGTCCCACCATTGATCTGGATCGATGACGATGTCCAGGGAGGGCCTCCTAGCTAGAAGACGGAGTTTCGATTTAAAAGAGTGGGCCCGTTAGTCAAGAAAAGCCCATCATGGGATCTCATGATCGTGGCCCACTAGTCAGATTGATTTTA
The DNA here is from genome assembly GCF_029962835.1 of Magnolia sinica. Taxonomy (NCBI): domain Eukaryota; kingdom Viridiplantae; phylum Streptophyta; class Magnoliopsida; order Magnoliales; family Magnoliaceae; genus Magnolia; species Magnolia sinica. The sequence goes on from NC_080582.1 coordinate 84,408,299, forward strand.
TATATTAGGTTTTGCTTATTAATGTTATTTAGAACATCATGGACGCTTTAGATTTATTTGATTAGTTTTTATTTTGGTTTACTTCATCGCCAAATAATAGGTTGCGCACATAGCGCGAGTTTTTGAGTATAAGGTTTTCTTATAAATAGGCATCCTTTATAGTTTTTTTCATTCACTAAAGATTAATAAAAATTCATTGCAAAGCCCTCCCTTCATCGAAGGGTTAACTACCGTGGTGCGAAGCCACATCTATCCTGATTCACCCACATCCATCACCATCTCTACTACCCATCTTCCACCATCCCTTCTTCTCATCTCACCCCATCATCTACACTTCGAATCAATCATCTATTGCAGCAATTCTCCTCCCCACAGCAGAATTTCAGAATCTGGCCCTACAGGAGGGCTGAAACTTCGGCGGAGCACTACATACAAACCAAACATCGGATCAAGCTGAGATTTGGGGGTTTTGGAGTGCATCCCTGGCCGACCAGGGCCAAGGTGGCATTTTTCTGAATAGTGGGCCCCACACACGTGCGGCTAAGATCACACACATATGCGTCTGGGCCATTGTTGTTGTCCACGCGTGTGGTACTTCTCTGGTTCGTCTCTCTCCTCTCTTTCACTCCGCTTTCACCCAAAATCTCTAAACTTAACCCTAAATTACTCAAATCTCCAATTTTATGCCCCTTTTCTTACCCTAGGTTCCTTGATTTGAAATTGGTGAATCCCTTGGATTAGGGACTGATTATTATGCCTGTGTGGATGATTATTTCTTATCTTTGAGTATCATTTGGTTCATAATTTTTATTGATCCAACCCTATCATGTGTAGGCCTGGACCTGCATAGTTTCCCCTTAATTGAATGTTTGGACTTTCATGTGGGATATGGAATTTGTGTAATTGTTTCTGAACTAACGTGATCTTAAGCCTGAAATCTTGCACATCATATCTGAATTTCATGTCCTGCATCAGGAACGCACGAAAAAGAGCCAAAAGCAGACAACCTCCAGGATATCAAATCTGCCTGATCCGGAGAGAGGTAATGGCCCAACAAACAAGACAAAAGAAACGCTAAGCCTTCGATCTCGCTATCATGTAGATTCATTCTAAATGGGGGAAACCATAACGCTTCCTCACCACTACTTGAGAAACAAGAAGCTACGAAAATATCAGTATCCGGGCAAAGGGAGGCGAGCTCCGAAAGACGGAGATAAGAGGTTGACCCCCAAGCCATGGGTTAACCCAAAATCCAACTCTCTTTCCATCACCTACCACAAATTTCGATCTTTCAAATGCCGAAGGAGCTAACCTATTAATTCATTTCCAGATATAGGAAGATCGGTAAAGGGAAGAATTAGTCCACCAGCCCGTCGAAGATGTACCATATTTAGCTTAAATAAGGGATCTCCACAGGCTATCGTTCTCATTGGCAAAGCGCCAAATCTGATTTCCTAAGAGTGCAGAATGAACCAAATCAATGCCCACTCCCCGTTAAGAATGGGGGGAGTAGACCTCTTTCCATTTCAAAAGGGGAAATTTCCTAAACGAGGATCCTCCATCCCACAAAAAGTCCCCATGAAAGCTTATCTATTTTGCAAATGACAAATTTTGGACATTGGAATAGAACATTTAATGGATAGGCAGGTTAAATAAAGAAGCCTTGATGAGTGTTAATCTACCTCCAAGAGATAGGAGGTTGTTATTCCAAGCAGAGAATTTTCTTTCCAATCTTTCTAAAATTTTGTCCCATAAATATAGCGGGGGCTTACCCACACACGGTAGAAGGCTATGATAAGAAGTGGGAAGAGATCCTACTTTACAACCAAAAAGATCTGCAAAACGAGTGGTGTCCTCCAAAGAGAGGTGAATTCTAAAAAAATCACACTTCGATTTGCTGACCTTCAAACCAGAGATTACCTCAAACCGGCAAGTAGATATACTATGAAAATCAACCATATAGTCTTCCACTTCACAAAACAAGAGAGTATCGTCAGCAAATTGCAAATGGCAAATGCGAGATGGAAAGTTCTCCGTGGGCCATCATCATGATCCAAATGCTCAATCCGAGTCGTCCATCATGCAGAGGGGCTCGATTTAGCCAAACCCATGTTGACTTTATGCACTCATGCACGCACACGTGTTGGTTTCAATGGTCACAAATGGACTGCCCTACAACTATTGCAGCTGATTTCTTCCATGGACCACACCGATTTGGATCCAAAAACAGTGATTTCCGGCTGGTTTTTCGAGCAGAATACATTGGACGGAGTGGATCTCTTCTCTAGAGATGATCAGGAGCCATCCGACATCTCAGCGTAACTCCATACGCACCTACGTGCGTAACAGATGACCGACCGCCGTGGGCCATACGACTTTCTTGATCATGATCGGCCGGCCAATCCGGACCGTCTAGGAGAGAGAGAAGTGGGTCACGACCCCATCTATGAAGACAGAACGACTTCCGATGATCAGTCATTCCGAATAGCTTTCCAAACGCAAGATAGTTTGCGTTTTTTTATTGTTGCGTGCGTAAGGAGCCACTGACTCCAATCTTTTGTTTCGCACAACGGACGACCGCTTGGCCCAGCCTATAAAAGACGTGAGGGAGAGAGTGATAAGGGGGGGCCGTGGAGGCAACAGGAGGGCTCGTTTTGGAAGGCTTCAACGTGGGATGTTCGACAGGGAGCTAGGAAAGTAATATTTGTTTTTTTTTTTTCTTTTTTCTATTCTTTTCTTTCTATTGTATTTGTTTTGGATCCAGCCCATTCATGTTGGGTTGAACCTCTTAGCTAGGGCTAAGAGGTGAAGCTTGCAGCGTGATGGGGGACCTTTTTGCTTGTGCCTTTTGTTTAGACTGAACTGATGTTGATTTTAGTTGATTATTAAAGGAATATTTTTCTTAGTCTTTAATGGTCTGTTGTGACTGAAATTACAATGGGTCTGCAATGGCTTTAAATATTTCTTTTCCCCTTTTAATGTTTATGACGTCAGGAAGCCCTGTTGTTCACCATCGTCTCATGGGCATGGTCGGATGGCGATACCCTTCCTAATCTTCATACATTATTGATTGGTTGGTAATTAGTTTAATCCTGTTGTTTGCTTTGTCTCCTGGGCATGGTTAGATGATGGAATCCATTCTAATTCATATACCTTTCATCTTGTGAAGACTAGATCAAGTAGGTTCAGTTTGATTTCTATGATTCTTGATGCAGGCAAAAGATCTCCCTGATCCCTACAAATGGATCCTCTGAATCCCTAGTTTCTTTCCTTTAAATTCCTTAAAGTTTTAGATAATTATTCCACAATTATTCCTTAAACTCTATTTGGTTTAGATCACATCTTAGTCTAGTTCTAGTTCTACTTGGTTTCAGATAACGTACAGGTATCAGTCCCTGTGGATTCGACCTCGGTCTTACCGAGTTTATTACTACATCACAACCCTATACTTGGGGAGTGAACACTAAAGAAACCGAAAAGAGAACCATTGATTAAAACAGAAAAACTAAGCTAAAAATACACAAGAGCAAATCCACAACCTCCATTTAGCTCCGAACCCCATACGAGATAATATATATTCTAAAAACGACCAATCGCCATGGTTGTAAGCTTTCTCAAGCTCCAATATCCTATAAAATTTCCTTTTCAATTTGAGTGGTACATGACCGTCACATAAAAGTCTAGATGCACATCTCCATTTCTTCCACCCCGCTTGAATTCTATGGGCAACATTCTTCTTAATCTCTCCACTCTCATGGATTATCCACCCAAGATGTCGAAAGTAATTATTTTGAGAAACTTCTTTGTCAACAAATTTTGATAGGTTGAGGTTTTCAATGGGAGATGGTCTAAGAGTGACATTTTGGATGGATCCCTAGTAGGGGACAACTCCTCATCTCTGATTTCCCAGATCTAACCTCCCTTTGCCCTAAATCAACATTTCAATTGCTTCTTGTTTTTCAGGCAGAGATGAGAAAGGGTCGTGGGTTCTCCCTTTTAGGAGAAATTTGCACGATGGTGAGATCCAAAGCTTGGCTTTGTTGTTGTCTCGTTTGCAAGGTATTTCCCTTCTCACGATCATGAAAGCTTAGCTTCTTAATTCTTTCCTAGTCTTCTTATGTGTCTAGACTCATCTCTCGATCCTTCATTCTCTGCTCTTATTGCCTCTTAATTACCTAATAATATTTCCATATGGCAGTGGGTCTAATAGTTAAACTTTTGAAAAATGATGTTTGAACAATATAATTACTAGAAAACAAGTACAAAGAAGTTCAAAATTGGGGAGGGTTACAAAAGAAAAAATGCAAACACTTTACTACCATACCAAAAAGAGCAAATCACAATTATTATTTTTTTAAGCAAAAGTGCAAAGTAAAATTTTCCTTCAAAGTGTGTTTGGATGCACTAACGATTTGAATTGCAATTATTAGCCCTCCAAAGTGGAAATAACCAAATTGTAACTTCCTTTCTAAGCATTCATGTTGAGGGTTTGGTCTCCAAATTGCACCATGCTACTTTCAAGATGTAAAGGAAAGAAACATACCTACTGTAAAAGTACTAGTGATACTATTGCCACTACTCTTAATTAAACTAAGAAATTGCTTGGGTGCCACATAGAAACAGATTCATCTCATTTTAGTTAAACCTAACTATGTACTAGTGATCTTATATTAGGGATTAAAAATAATCTCTACAAAATATAACGCATGTAGCATTTGGCCAATTTCAACCAAGGCCATTTGTGTCCTTTCAATTCTTTCATACGAGTAGTCTACTCCCACGTCTCCTCTTCACATATAGCCCACACCAACTCACTTTATTAGGGGCCCGTGCAAGTGCAACAAAGGATGTGTGGAGCCAACACTAATGATTTTGTGACATCCACTCCATATGTCTATTTTGTTGCCTCATGTTATGGCATCAACCCAAAACGAGGCAAACACAAAACTCAAGTAGGCCACAACACTGGAAAAAGTAGGGATGGGTCACCCACCGTTGAAACCATTATGGGCACCCTTCTTATTTTATTCTGTGTGTAGCCATCACCTACCCGTAGCAGCACCATTTCCCTCCATCTCTCTCTCTTCACTACTCTTTCCAGGCGTGTTGTACGTGCCATATTCCCTAGTCCTTATAAGCAACAATTAACCATGATCTCTAATATATCATTAAGATCAACTAAAATGGGATGAACTCATTTTGAAGTGCCACACAAACTGGACCTGAATATTTGTAATTCAATTCACTTCAACACCCAAACACAACATTTAAGTAGTGGCATTTCCCAACAAGTAGCATTCATTTTTTTTATTGGCAAATGTTTCTCCTTTTTTTTAATTTTTTATAGGGAGACTGCATTTCAATTCTGAGGGAAGAGATATTCAGACATGTATATATAATCAAGGGGGAATTGCACCATAGTCAGGTTGCAACCAGAGTGCACGTGGTGTATGCTTGTCAATCCAGACCATCTAAATCATGGGCACCGTTGTAAACGTGGCATTGGCAGGAGAATTAAACTGCTCGGATGATTCTGACCATCCAATTAATCCATTGAATTTGGCGAAGGCGATCACTCCTCTTATCAACTGCCCCTTTGATGGACACAGATCAGATGTCTCGGATCATCCAATCAGTATAGTTATTGGGTGATGCTCAATCCATTCCGGGGCCCACCACTGGGACTGTATGGATCGACTAGTGTCCAACAAGTGTGAGGCGGATGTACAACAGGAGTACGAAATACCTTCCTCCGCTGGAGTACGGTTTTTAGAGTGGAAGGGAACTCACGGACAGTAGGATTTGGAGAAAATGACGATGTCGTGGGAAGAAACGGTCTGCTTCACGAAAGCCTCTTCGGGCGTAGCGGCACTCGCGGAAGAAGCGAACAGGGAGACGGCCACGAAGAAGGCCGTCATAACGCTGTTAATCTTCGCCGTTGGGAAGATCTGGACCGCACGCAGAGGAGAAAAGAGAGCGTTTCTTCTCGGTTCTTTTTCGTCGTCCCAACTGAAAGGTCGAGAGGCCGTGCGGCTGATGGAATGCAATGGTGGCGGGAATTTCGGAGCAGCGCTGCATTTGAGATTTCGGGAGAGGGCACAGTTGTAAATATTAGGAGATTTGGGATCGGAAGGAAAGGCAGGTAAGGGAAGTACGACCCTGGATTTATCAGTAGAGAAGAGCAAGTTCTTGGAGAGGGTGGAGGCGAGAGAAGGCATTGTATCGTCCGCCAAGATACCGCCGGGCGAGAGAAGCGGGTTCGGCTTCTTGACAGGGTTTTTGGTTTTTTGTCTCTGTCAGGTTGGTGAGGCGCTGACATGGACAAGTGGTCACACGTGGAAATATAGCACGTGTATGCTTTCCCTCAGTTAAACCACGCTGATGAGATCATCGTGGCCCCGAATCGTCCGGGACGCCTCTTTCATGCGCTATTAAAACAAACAAGCTCTGTGGGGCCACCATGTATACCTAAATCTGCACGGTCTATCAGGTGAGCAGCCTTAATTTAACCGTACATACAAAAGATGAGCCACACTAATTGAAATATAAAATTGGCCTTGATCCTTGAAGTTCACGCTCTGTCGCACGTATGATTTTCGTTCAGGTTAGATTTTATATCTTGGCTTCATTAACGGGTCTGATGAAAGACAAACGCGACTATAGCTCCACAAACAAACCTTCAGTTGGAATCATATTTTCATTGGTCCATATAGTGTGGCCCATCTGAGCTGAGTATCTGGTTGTTTGTTTTGCTCCAAGGCCTAAGAATCCAGGAGCTGAGCTGATGGACGGAGTGAATGTAATATATTCAATATTAACTTGAGTGTTTTAAGTGTTGCGTGAAAAAGGTGGCTCATCGTGGAAACGAATCCGGTTCTTTCGTGGGTCCTGTAAAAGAGAAGATGATCACGCGAAATTTCAGAAACAGCCAATTTTATTTTATTTTTTCTGTTGAGGGCGACTTCGATGGGACCCTGAACCAGCGATGCGGAGGGAGACGGACCCACCTCGTTGTATGAATCGTATATCCACTTTCTCCATCTGGTTTTAAGGATTATTCTAAGCCATGATCAATGGTCATTCAATGCTCACCATAAAAAAAAGTATTAGGGTCCAACATAATTTTTATTGACTATCCAACTTGTTTATAAGGTCCCGTAGGCCTTGATATAAGGAAAAAAACAAATATCAACCTGATCAAAACACTTTTGGCTCGTAAAAAATTTTTAATGGTAAATAACTACCGTTTCTTATTGTGTGGTCCATTTGAAATTAATTTTACTTCAATTTTTAGACCATTGTCTAAAATATATTGGAAAAAACAATGAACGGCTTGCATATACAAAATCATACAACGAAGTGAATCGCATCGCACCCGATGGAAGTGGATTGAGTCGCGTGAGATGCACCGCCAGCTTGGGTGGTGTGTTGACATCACTATGAGAGCGTTTGGCATCTTTACTAACAGGAGTTTAAATGCTTATTCTTAAAAAAATAAAATCTTATTTTTAAATAGACTATTTGTTAGAGCTCTAATTTTAGAGGTTATTCTTTTAAAAATTATTTGAAAAGTACTTAAAAATTAAAGTGATGAGGATGTTACTTTTTCATTTGGAGCTCGTGTAACCTAAGTTAACAGATAGGTCCTTACTCTTGCTCCAGTGGTGGACTCTCGGGAGTTTTAACACATGAAAAATGGGTTTGAGTACCCATAGGTGGTGAAAATCCACGACGAATGGTACATATAGAGGTAGGCTGACATAATTAATAGTTACATCAATGGTGAGCCTCACATAATGGATGCCCCACATCAAAGCTTGGCCCCACATGATGGATGACCCACATCAAAGGTGAGACCCACATGATAAATGATGGACATTTAAGGTGAGACTACATGATAGAAGGTTGACGTCAAAGGTGAAACCCACATGATGGGTGGCTCATGTCAAAATGTGACCCCATACGGTGGACTATCTACATCAAGTGGGCCCCACGTTATGGACAATCCATAGCAAAGGTGGGACCCACAATGATGAATGACCCATATTGAAGGTGCTCCCACAAGATGAATGGTCTACACATCAAGGTGGGCCCACATAAAATGCATGGTTCACATCAAAGGTGGGCCCACATGATGAACAATCCGTATTGAAGGGGGCCCACATAATGGACTGAGTGGCCCACGCATGATGGATGGCCCACATCAAAGTGTGGCACCTTGTGATAAACAATCCGCATTAAGTAGGCTCTACCTAGTCAAAAGTCCACATCTAAGATCCCGCATGATGGACAACCCATATCCAAAATGCCCTAACATGATAGATAATCCACATAGAAGGTGCGCCGCACATGATGGATGGTGGACATTAAAAGTGAGCCCACATGATGGACAACCCACTTTGAAGGTTAGTCCCGCATGATGGACGCATAAAATATAGATTCCATGTGGTTGGTAGTGGGTGTTAATGTGATGAAGCTGTTATAATATTCAAAAATGACATCAATTAGTATTATAGAGAGTTTTTATTTGAATGTATTATCAAAAGTACTTATTTCAAATAATGTTTTTTTTTTCCTAAAATTTTAAAAACCTGATTTTACCAAATGAGCTTATTTAAGATAAGAGATGCAATAAAAGTAGCTTGTTAAAGTGGCTCTTTGACAGACAAGCATTGGCAACAAAAAGTGTTCGAAGTGGGTGACCACGTTATGGTCCATCTGCACAAAGAAAGATTTCTTACCGAGATATACAACAATTGAAGAATAAAAAGATTGGACTGATACCAATCACCTAAAAGATCAATGACAACGCTTACGTTGCTAATCTTCCAGATGACATGGTGATTTCACGGACTTTCAATGTCGTAGACCTGATCGAGTATCATGAACCCGAGCAGGATGAGAACTCGAGGACGAGTTCTTTTGAAGTGAAGGGGACTGATGTAAAGAGGCGCAGATAATTTCATGACCAAGATGAATCAAAAAAGGCTCGGTCGACGATAAAAGTGATCCGAACCGTCGAACCTTAAATCAGGCGTATCTCGCAATCCAAAATGAGTTATCGGATGAAAAATATATGATTTTGGGGTAGAACGAGCTACTTTAGCCACCCAACCCGCTATGCCCGGTTGCACAAGCTAAAATTGTGAAATACCACCAAATCGACGGTCGCTTCCCTATTTTAATTCCATTTTTACTCTAAATAGTAAATTTTAGTTTAATTATAACTCTTCATCCGTTGGGTTTTAGGAGTTGCGCCCAACGTGGAAAGATGTAACGTCCTGAATTTTCACAGTTTTGGATTTCTAAAAAAAAAAACCCTTTGAAAACCTTCGATGTGACTAACTTACGTTGTCGCTATTGACCCTTGATGCTCGAAGTGAGCCTATACACTGGTGATACCAGTAAAGAACCGTACAAATTTAACTAATCAATCGTAGAAAGCCAACGAATCCGCCCAATCACTTAAGCACCGAGTATAACCTTCTGATTTGTTCGCATAGGGCCAAAATCTAGCTAACCTATCACCGACTAATCAAAACGACCATAACTAAATTAAATATCTACCTAAAGTCGGGACAACTTGGGGTTGGATCGTAATTAACAAATCAAGGTAACCCAATTATCCATATAGCCTACGAACCGATGATTTAAAGTGATTATGATTGAATCGTCATTTTCACTAATTACGAAATAAGCCACACTATGAACATAGTTAATACAAACCCTAATTATTGCGCACAGGAAATCTTGGTATCTAATTCATTCCATAAATGATTTGCTTTTCCAAACGAGCTCTTGACTACTCGTTAGTGGGCCACTAGTTCCGAAATTATAGAATAATGTCCATCTTACTGGGCTTGACATCCATTGCGAGACATCCAGTCGAGATCATGACTCAAATCGCTCAACTTGGACTCACAAGGTCAGTACATAAGTTGTGGGAATATTCTTGAAATTTAGCAAGAACTTAAGTCACTTATATACATTCGGTCTTTGCCCAAGTTGTAGCTTTCGGAATATTAGATCACGACCAAATTTGGGGCAACAACCTAGAGTAATGTCTTACACAGATCCGTATAGTTGCGGGCCCGATCGATAGTCAGTAACCGTCGAACAGACTTTCAATCATACCCGTTGATCGACGCATCCAAATGATAGGCTGATTGTGTCTGTGAGTAGATCATCGTTAGGGCCAACTATCCAATGGTGGGTGTCTACTTCCTACGCCCCGTAGTGGCCCCCAAATGGTAGAAAAACACTTCCATAAGGCTAATATAGTAAAAACCCAGCACTTAGGCTCATTTACACCAAATTTGTCACTATATAAAGGCCTTATTTGGGCACCCCCTCCTCTCATACGAATTTTATGCCCTAAAGCAAGAGAAAAAAAATGAAGAAATGGAGAAGAGAGAGAGGAGAAAGGAGAAGAGAGAGCGCTTAGGGTGTAAGTGTTGATGCACCGCCGCCCTCACATCCTATCTATAGCCGCCTCGCCATAACAAGAGTCGTCGCCGGAGTTTTCCCGACAATAAATGGAGGTAAGTGTTGAATTCCGCTTGTAATCTAAGGTTTCAATAATTGTTTGTCTCTATTCTCACAAGCTTGTATGCCGCTTAGGTATTTCAATGATCTTTCTCAAAACTATAATCTAAGGAGCGCCATGAATTGGGCGAAACATCACAAGGCGTGGATTATGAATGTTTAGGTTGCGATTTATCAATTATTTCCTTATAGTTAATAATTTATGATTGCTAATGTAGGATTTCTTGTTGTCTTAAGCATACTTATTTTTCTGTCTAATGAATTGATGAATTGCATGTTGTAATTGACGTTGTCTATGTGTTTGATGAAATGCCTAAATGAATAATTTATTAATATTACTTATCGAATATTAACTCATATGTTATGAATGTCTGTTAACATGATTTGGATAGGAATAGGGCTACGAATGTGGTCCAGACAACCGATAAACTTACACGTTTGGGTAGCCAAATTGGGTTGATTACCTTGGGTAAATTCAAAAGACACGGGTCGGATGTTGACTATCGACAGTGGCTAAGCCACGAGGGGTGCTCACGTGCTCCATGCCGGTTATGTTAGTGTGCGCCCGTACTAATCGAAATTGCCTAAAGAAGCGGTTGACATATTGTATGTTCACCATGTATGAGCGCAATTGCTTGAATCTAAGGTACCCCCTCACTATTGTAAAGATCCACCTTTAACCATGATCCTTAAGACTCATGAGCCGGGCATGGTGGTATGGGATATCGTGTTCATGTTGTTGGCCTACGCTGGGATGATGAGCCTCCCCGTAATGACCACGAGCACCACTTCTTACAACTTGCTTATCGTATTTATTTATCTAGGAGTGACAAACCTAGACGGATCAAGAACATATGATTATGACCGTTGCAGTCGTCCAATGCTTAGTGATTCGGTTAGAATCGATGTTTAAAAGGGAGGTATCCTAGCTTCCCCAAATTACTGGATACATGAGCATAATTAATCACTCGGTTAACATGATTATGTACCGCATTGCATTAGTTAGAATGTGACAAAACAGGCGTTTGGGTTGCACGTTTGAGAGAATGTTGCCATGTGCGAAACAGGTGGTCGGAGTCACGTGTTGAGGGAATGTCGATGGGTGAAGGCATGTATCATTACATAAACTTCATTCTCGCATTAAAAAGAGTAGTTAGGAAGTGATTGCATTATATTGCCTTATCATTACTGTATTGATTGACTTGATAACATGTGTAACTTTTACTTTATGGAACCACTGAGTTGATCACTCACTTCTACTTTGGGACGGTGTTTTAAAACACCAACCAGACACTAGTGTAGATACAGGTACTGCTGATGTCAATACATTGGAGTAGGCTTTCTTGGACGAAGGGGAGGAATTCTCCTATTTCCAACTCTCGGATGGGCTGATCTGGGCCATGTACCGTTGGACAGGGAGCGCTGGGCATATGGGCTTAGTTGGATGTTACATTTCCATATTTTGCTGTTTTTTTGAAATTATATATCTATACATTAAACCCATCCGTGGACCCATACTCTGGAAGGAACTTATCGATATATATGTTTTGATTTACGCATCTACTTTAATTACATTAAACCTGGAGTATGGTACGTTGTTTACTATAATTCTATGCATGCTCAAATATCCAATGTAAAGGAAATCAGGATATTGGCTTCCACAAGACATAAGTGATGTTCGGAATCTCGGGAGTCGAGCTTTGTTCGACCCTCGAAATTCAGAGCATTACAAAAGAGCTAAGAATAATTGTGAGAACAGCTTGGTGAAGCCAAATAGGACACTCATTATTTTTGGCCAAAAGCCTTGCGCACTAGTAAACATCACGACCGTCTATAAAAAGTAAGTTTATTATTTATAGTAAGTTGTGAATTATAGTAGTTTAAATTATAGTTTGATTCTGATTTCTCTCCCACTGCCTGGTATTCCTATTTAAAGGATTGTGAACTCGTTTATTTCAATCATCAATCAATTTATGAATTTATTAGAATTTATTTCTATTTTCTTTCTTTCTTTCCTCGTGCATTCGAGAAGTCTCTATGATGAGTTCAGATAAGTTCCGTGGATTCGGAACAGTTATCCTCTCGAGGAAGACAGTGCTCGACCTCACGTCCTCCCTGCGTCACTCTTGTTAGATTAAAGTAGAGATGTCAAATGAGCCCTAAGTTTTATTACACTCACATTGTCTAACTATCTAGTGAGATCATTATGACGCATGAGCCCCAAAATTGAGTCGTATCTACGGCTAAAGTGAACCACACCACAAAAGGTAGTTGGGACAATGACTCCCACCATTGAAACATTCCTAAGGCCACCTTCATGTTTATTTGCTATCAAACCCGTTCACAAGGTCACACACACCTAAAGGAAGGGACAACCTGCCACGAGGTTACACCAACTTGAATGGAAGGTAAAAAACAAATATCAATTTGATTCAAAACTTTGACGACTCCAAAAAGGTTTCAATGGTAGATAATAGATGCTCAAATCCCATTGCTTTATGAAGTATGGTCCACCTGAGTTTTAGATTTGTCTAGTTTTTCGGCTCAAGCCTTAAAACAACGTCATGAAATGGCCATACGGTTTAGATATAACACATACATCGTGGTGGCCCCCACACAAGGGATTTGTGGGGCCCATTGTGATATATGTGTTTTGGCCCAACCATCTATTCATTTTGAAAGACTATTTTAAGGTATGAACATAAAAATTAGGAAGTTCGAAGACTCAAGTGGGCCACACTATAGGAAATAGTGAGAATTGAATGGCTACCACTGAAAACCTGTTGCAGCCACATAAGTTTTGGATCAAGTTGATATTTATATTTTCCCTTTATCCAAGTCTATATGACCTTACGGATATGTTAGATGACAAAAATACATCAAGGTGGGCCGCCTTAAGAAGGTTTCAACAGTAGGGATCATAGTCACCACTACTTGTGGCGTGGTCTACTCGAGCCTTCCATCTACTTAGTTTTTGAGCTCATACAGTAAAACAATCTTTAAAAATGGATGGATGACCTGGATAAGACACATATCACAGTAGCCCGTAACAAGATTGTCTCTAGCTATGTCCTAGCGGGGTAGTACCCAATCCCCACCCCAACTGTCACGTGTGTTTTCAATTCACTTTTTCCTATTATTTTTGTGTGTGAGTCAAAAGGAGAGATAAATCTAACCCTCAAATGGATTAGGCCTAATTCTCTGTTTCCCCTCTTCCTCATTCGTGCAACCTTTATGAACAAGTTGAATGTCAAATAAGCAACACATGGGGACTTGGAAGGTTTCAATAGTGGGCATCATTATCGGCGCTGCTTCTCATGGTGTGGTCCACTTGAGCCATAGATTTGTTTTTTTTGGAGCTCATGCCCTAAAATGATTTCTCAATACGAATAAACAACATGAATAAAAAACATATATCATGGTGGCCCAACATAGCTCCTGCGTGGAGGACACATTTGCATTCATACGCAGCTTCAATGGATATGTAATTGTGGGGCCTATCCTAATGCATTTATCTTATATCCATATCATCCATTTTATTTCCCAAGTTATGTTAGTGCATGAGCCAAAAAAATGTAGTAGATTCAACTCTTAAGAGGTTTGCACCAGAGAAAACACAAATGAGCCATCTAAATATCAAGACCATGCCATAGGAAGCACCGGGTATTAACCATTGAACATTTCTCACCGACTATAAAAGTTTCGGATCTAACTGACATTTGTGTGCTATTTTTAGGCATTTGTGATTAGAGGTGGGCATCGGACGACTCGATCCGACTAACTCAACTCGTCCAACTCGTTCAGATCCGACTCAACCCGATCCGAATGAGTGAGTCGGTCCGAACCGAGTGGGCTTCGCCCAATCCGAACTCGAATCGAATCAAGTTCAAGTTACCCAGTAACTCAACCCAAAACTTGATCCGGTTAGACTCAACTCGATCTGAAACCCGACTCTCTAATAACCCTACCCGCTACACCCTACCCTGACCTGATCCCAAAATCTTTCTCTCCCTCCCTCATCCTCCTCCTTAGAGGTGGGCATCGAGTCGATTCGAACCGGATTGGGTCCAACTCAACTCGGTCCGAAACTTTCAATGCATGATTCGAACTTGATTCGATTCAGGACCGAATCTGGGTCCTCGGACTCGATCCAATCCATTGCACAGCTGGCCTGACCCGAACCGAGTCCGACTCAGTTAGGGAAATCGAGTCGGATTGGGTTGGGTAAGGTTTGGATCGAATCTTCTATTTTTTATTTTTTATTTTTTTATAGTGTGGTTAGCTTGATCTTTAGATCTGTCTTATTTTTCGGCTAAGGCCTTAAGACGAGCCCACCAAATGGATGGACAATTTGGATATAACACATACCTCTTGATGGGACCCACATAAGTTACTGACATCAATATACAAGCACGGTACACCCGCCAGTCCACTTCTCGTTCAAAAGTTAAGTGAGGTTACGGGTTGCCCTCTATTGAAACATTTATAATCATTTTTTGGGCCCACCGAGTGTGGTTCACAAATCCAGACTATCCATTATGTGTGTCCCACTTGAATGACGAGTCATACCAAGTTTCAGATGCATCCAATTTTTATGTGGGCCCCACCAAGTGCTTTTATATATTTTAGGAATGTCTTCACATGATTTTAGATGGTATGGTCCACCTGAGTTCCATATACGGCTGATTTTTGGGATATCACATAAATTGAAGGGGACCCATCAAATGCATGGTGTTGATGTTAGACATGCATCACGGTGGGGCCCACACAGCTAGACCTCGTGGAAAGTTCCCATGAGCTTGATTGCATTGAACCATTACCCTATTTATGGTAGTCTGGCAAGTTCGGTGCTCAATGCACCACGAGCCATGCGCTGCCTGAGAGGACTGATCGGTTATGCCCCCTGCCACCAGCCGATGGCTGGTGGTCAGTGCTCTGTGGACCCCACCATGATGTATTTATTTCATCCATGCCGTCCATCTATTTTTCTAAATCATTTTATGGTATTAAACAAAAAGATGAGGTAATCCTAATCTCAAGTGGACAACATTACAGGAAACAATGTTGAATGAATATCGTGGCCGTCGGTTTGGTTCGAATTGGGCCGGATCCACCGGATCGAGTCAGACATGCCCAGCTCTACTCCTCCTCTTCTAAGCTCAGCAACCCACCACCATCACCCTCTTCCTCCTCCTCTTCTAAGCTCAGCAACCCACCACCATCACCCTCTTCCTCCTCCTCCTCCTCTCTCTCCTCTCCACTCCCTCCCTCCCTCATCTCTCAATTCGACTCGGTGCCAACTCGACTCGATTCGGTACTTCTGATCGGATCGGACTCACTCCGGATCAATACAGGTCAGACCGAACTCGGATTGAGTTCAGGTTAGACCTATTTCAAAACCGAATCGAGTCGAGTCAGCCCTAACTTGGTCTAACTGGACTCAATGCCCAACTCTATTTGTGATTGACAGCCCAAGAAGTTTCATGGGGGGCGTCACCTGACTCACCTCCCTACAGCTCGGGCCTGGAAAATCAGAATTTTGAATAAGTCCGGCCCGAAACAATTCAAAGTCCAAACCAAGACCAACCCAGACTCGGCCCGAGACAATTCAAAATCCGGGCAAGACCTACCCAGGCCCAGCCCGTTGACATCCTATTGGGCATCCTCCGTCAAGGACGCTGTTGTAGGAAACTTGCAAAACAAAAGGCCATATGAGGTCCACCGCGATGGCTGTGTGGCATCCACTCCATCCATCCTTGGCACCAGCTCATGGCAGGACGCGGGCAAAAAAAAAAAGGCTGATCCAAAGTGTAAGTTACCCACGTCGCAGGGAAAAGTAGGAAGGCCACACCATGCTGAGGGACTTGCCATATGAACGGTTGGCCCCTTTGGAAACGGATTGGCTACTCCCCCTGACACCAACCTCGGGGCTGGTGGTCGGTGCTCTGTGGGACCCACCATGATGTATGTGTTTCATCCATTCCGTTCATCCATTTTTACAGATCATTTTATGGCTTGATTTCAAAATGAGAGGTATATAAATCTCAGGTGGACCACACCACATGAAAACAATAGTGGTTGGATATCCATCATTAAAATCCTCCTAAGGCCCACTGTACTGTTTATTTGACATCTAATATTTTGATTAGGTCATACAGGCCCAGATGAAGGGAAAAAACAAAAATCATCTTGATCCGAAACTTTTATGGCCACAAAATGTTTTTTAATGGTCGACGCTCATTCAACAGTGTTTCATGTAATGTGGTCCACTTAAGATTGGGATATACCTAATTTTTGGTCTCATACTGTAAAATGATCCGTAAAAATAGATGGACGGCATGGATGAAACACGTACATCATGGTGGGTCCCACGGAGCACCGACCATCAGCCATTGGCTGGTGTCAGAGGGAGTAGCCAATCCGCGTCGAGTCCCATTCCCACTGTTTTACGTACCATGGCCCACTTGAGGTATGATTTGGCTTGATTTTTCAGTTCAGTGCTGGCACAAATGATGGACCGAATGAATGTCCCAACAAATCATGGTCGGACGGGCTCCCTTTCTTGGAAGTTGACTGGGTACTGCGCCCTCCGCGACAGAATCGGTCAAGGCAGGGTCTCTGTGAGCCCAATGTGATGTGTGAGTTTTATTCACACCATTCATCCATTTTTTATATTATTTTAGAATATGAACTCAAAAATGAAGTACATCCAAGGCTTAAGTGGACAACACAATAAGAAGGCCTAACATTAAAAACTTCTTAGAAGCAGAAAAGTTTTGGATCAAAATTAAATTTGTATTTTCCATTCCCATTTGACTTCACGAATATGCAATGTTTCAACGGTGGGTGTCATTTTGGAAAAAAGATTTCACTTACTACAATTACATGATTGACACATCATACAGTAACTACTGATTATAAGTTTTATAGTTATTAGTTAGGGCGCAGTCCTTTTTTTTTTTCGAATCCCAACTATTAAAAAAAATCCAACGTGTCACACACTAAGCACAGCAGTTCCAGCGGAGGATCAACCACTACTTCCTATGGTGTGATCCACTTATCATTATATCTATGTCAGTTACTATATGATGCCCTACAAATTTTGAAAAAAATGAACGAAAGGCGTGATTAAAAACCATATGGTGGCCTCATAGTGCCCCTGCCCACACCAACAAGCATGTAGCTTAATGGTAAGCATATAGGCATTAAGTATCACCTGGGTCACAAAATTAGCGTTCGTTTCCTTGACTATGAGACTTACCTTGATGTATATGTTGTATTAAAACATGGTCTTAAAAAATGAAGTAGATGCCAATCTCAAGTAGACC
The DNA here is from genome assembly GCF_029962835.1 of Magnolia sinica. Classification (NCBI taxonomy): domain Eukaryota; kingdom Viridiplantae; phylum Streptophyta; class Magnoliopsida; order Magnoliales; family Magnoliaceae; genus Magnolia; species Magnolia sinica. The sequence goes on from NC_080582.1 coordinate 84,426,172, forward strand.
ATATGACAGAGATTGACTGTCCACTGTTAAAAACTCTTTGGAGACTACAAAAGTTCTGGATTAAGTTGATATTTATATTTTCTCTTAAGTATTTAATAAATATTTTAGTGGGGCTTAGGAATTTTTTTTTAATGGGACGTAGTTCATTTGGACCTGCTTTGTTTATGACACTATACTCTAAAAGAAGTACAAAAGCTAATTAGACTGTACAAATATTCAACAAGTATATCAAGGTCGGCAAGGTGGTGAGAAAAACACCAACTAACGTGTTACCGTGTCCATATATGGAATGGCTCAACAGGGATGTGGATTAGGTGAGACCTAGGCCTCTCCTGATGGGCTTAATGTATGTATTCTATATCTATGTAGTACATTAATTTGTTTGTTTTTGTTTTTTTTTTTCCAAATCATTGTAAGTCATTATCCAAAAAATGAAGGATAACCAATCATCAAGTAGATCATGGCATACAATGGTGATTGACCATTAATGGGCCACATAAGTTTTGGATCAAGCCGAGTGACTTTCCCTCATCAAGGCTTACGTGACCTCATCAACAAAAATAAACACTAGGAGAATATTAAGTTGTACCTAAGAAGTTTTTAATAGTAGAGCGTTCGATAACCATTGGCTCTCATGGTCTGCTCCACCCGATAAACGGATCTACTTTATTTTTTAGCTAATGTCATAAAATATCTGAAAAAACGGATGTACGGCATGGATGTCCCCACCGTAAGGGCCGCACGCTCGTAGATGAGTAAGGGTATCACGTAATCCGCTCTGCAAGAGTGTATAGTGAACAATGCTTCATTGATCCAGGCCGTTCGTCCGTAGGATCCGTCAGTTGATGAACCATCCATTAAAAATCTCCCACAGTAGCATATCCTGGCCACCTATACACCGCCTTTTTCCAGTTAAATACTTCTTGACCGTCTCTTTCCATTCCACAAATCAGAAGTATGGGATTATTACATCAAGGATATTTTTGGGGAGTGGTCCATCGACGGCGATCCAAAACAGACCAATGGTCTGAATCGCTGAGATATGGCCCCACCATTTGAAAAAAAACCCGAGTATAATCCGACATCCTCGAGCCGATGGCCCAGTATTATGTACAACTGTATTGCAGCGTCCGTAAATACGTGGGAAGGATAAGGGCATTTGGGAAAGATCCAGCTATAAGTAACGGCTTAGGGCTAGGGTTTTCGAAGCAGCGCCTCCCTTTAGTAGGGTTTATCTGTGAAGAAGGGGAAGCAGCTTGAGGTGAAATTCCATATTCTTCAAATCACATTTCAGCACATACGATTTTAGCTATTTCATTTTGATATAACGTGAAATTCCAATTTCTAAGGATCAAATTTCAGCAGCTACGCGTTTGGCAGCTTCTCTATTTCATTTTAGCTGTTTTTATTGATAGAACGAGGATTTCTTCTTCTTATATATATATATATATATATATATATATATATATATATATATATATATATATATATATATATCTGATTTCCTTGATGGAGGACGATGACGATTTGATTTATTAGACAAGGTTCGCTCGTCGTAAATGGCAGTTATCGCCTTTGACGATTTGTCTATTTTCCGAGTCCTCTTTCTTTGGATTTCTTCTTCTTTTTTCCTGTTCTCCACTCGTTTGTTTGGCGAGAAGGAGAGGTTGAAGATTTGATTCGTGCCACAAGCGTGTGACATCCGTGGGTGGGCCCTGTCATGGCGTTGGTCCAGAAATGGTGTCGGTCCACTCATTTGGAGAGTGGACCGGGTTGATTTTTGGTGGTGATCGTGTTCGCCATGGCCCACACGTGATGAACGGCCCGGATCTTGCAAGCATGCTGTGAGGGCATCCGCGAAATGCATCAGCATGGCTCTTGTTTCACTGCTTTGATATTGCCATTGCTGCTGCTGTGGATTTTCTATGTGGACTGTGTTTTCTGAGTAGTGATAGGGGTTGTTTGATAGAGGTGATTCACGTGCGGTGAGATTGAAGAGATGAACTGCTGCACACATGCTGTCATGCCAAACTTGCCAATGTTGCATACTTGTGTGAGATCCGGACCATTCTTACTTCAGACTGGCTGTGGTCATGCTCAAGTCCATGGATTAGGCCAATCCACTCATAAGATGGGCTACCCTCTTATAATGAAAATAAATGGTTAGAAAAGAAATCGCCAGTAGCCCATGCTCAACATAAGCCCACCGAATGGGTGGGTCGGTGCAAAAATGGTAATGCAGGGGCATCGAAGCTGCAGGAATCGAATTTATAAGAAACCCAATTTTTGAAACTTGAGTTTATGGGTGTGGAAGTTGAGAGTTTTGCTCAACATAAACTCAGATTTCAAAAAAAATAATAATAATTGGAAACTTCAGAAAAATAAAATGGGTGTGGGGTCCAATCCTTGGCAAGGCCAAGTCCTAGACCTCTCTAGCTTAGGTTTTTGGATGCCAATCCCTAGTAGCCCCATAAGTGGTCCAATGAAAAAGCAACATATATGCTTGTAAGATGTAGAGGTCTAGTGAAAAAGAATCACATGTGCTTTTTAGATTTCAGGTCTGCAGTTGAAAGCCCAAAACTGTCACTTCACAGACAAGAATCTTAGGGGGTGTTTGGACGGTGGGAATAGATGACATTAGATGAGATGAGTTTAAAAAAAATGTAATGATGGACTTTGTTAGGGAATTGTCTTACAATGCCATGGGTTTTGTAATTCCATGTGATCCTGTGCCATGGTGTTTGGATGACATGGGATGGAAGGGTTTCAATAACTCCCAGTTGGTGCTCTGTGGGCCCCACCATGATGTATGTGTTTCATCCATGTTGTCCACCCATTTTTCCATGTCATTTTAGGGGGTGTTTGGACGGTGGGAATAGATGGGAGTATGTGGGAGTGGCTTCGTGAAATCCATGGATTTTAGCTTGGGCCTGTTTGGGGTTGACGTTGGAAGTGGGTTTGCAGGGTCTTCTTGGAAGCAGCGCTGACCTATTTTGGGTTTCCTGTGGCTAGTGGTTGGTGCTAGGTGGGCCCCACCATAATATGTGTTTTATCTATGCTGTCCATCCATTTTAAAATATAATTTTAGGGCTTGATCCAAAAAATGAGGTAGATACAAATCTCAGGTGGACCACACCATGGGAAAACAGTACTGATTGAATTACACTATTAAAAATCTCCTAAGGCCAACTGTGCGGTCCACTTGAGATTTGGATCAAACTCATTTTTGGGCTCATACCATAAAATGACATGGAAGAATGGGTGGACGGCATGGATGAAACACATACATCATGGTGGGGCCCACAAAGCACTGACTAGGAGTTGTTGAAACCCTTCCATCCCATGCCATCCAAACACCATGACACATGATCCCATGGACTTACAAAACCCATGGCATTGTAAGACAATTCCCTAACAAAGCCCATCATTATATTTTTTTAAACCCATCCCACCTAATGCCATCTATTCCCACCGTCCAAACACCCCCTTATGGTATGAGTCCAAAAATGAGTTTGATTCAAATCTCAAATGGACCACACAGTTGGCCTTTGGAGGTTTTTAATGGTGTAATTCAATCACTATTGTTTTCCCATGGTGTGGTCCACCTGAGATTTGTATCTACCTCATTTTTGGGATCAAGCCCTAAAATTATATTTCAAAATGGATGGACGGCATAGATAAAACACATGTATTATGGTGGGGTCCACCTAGCACCGACCACTAGCCACACGAAACCCAAAGTAGGCCGACGCTGCTTCCAAGACGACCCTGCAAACCCACGTCTAACGTCAATCCCAAATAGGCCCTAGCTAAAATTCATAGGTTTCACAAAGCCACTCTCACCTACTCCTATCTATTCCCACCGTCCAAACACTCCCATAGAGGTTGTTTGACACCTTGGATTGGAGGGGATTTGAGGGGGTTCCAAATCACCTGGTTGTTTGGCAGCATAAAGTAACTGGGGTTTCAAATCCTCTCTGAGGGGGTTTTGCAATCCAAGGCAAGAGCTTGGATTATACCTAAAATCATTTCAATAGTTGCAGGTGTAACATGTGTGTCACTATACACTATCATTCTATTGGGCACATGTCCCACTAATGATGATCAACACTGTCCAAACATTGTCCATGTAAATCAACGGTTAAAAATCGTTGGTTAGTCACTCAGACATGATCTTGTGCCTGTGGCCCCTCTGAGACTTGGAATTTTATCATTTTCGGGCAAAGCATATAATTCAGTGGGCTTATCACAACCATTGTGTCAAAAATTACATATCTCACTAATTAGGGATATTAAAGTTGATTTAGTAATTAAATTCAAACGCCTGTAAATATACCATGCATAGGTACTTTTGGATTAATGTTGATTCACACTCCAGGGTGCCAAACACACTGGGAGGATTTTAAATCTAGGGGGTTTCCAATCCTGGGGGTTCCGAATCCATGCTCCCAAAGAGGCCGCATTTTACAATGAGCATATGGCTTAGGTTTCTATGGGTCCTAGGGACTTTTGGTTGATAATTGGGTAAAAGAGTCAGGACTCTCTTGGTATATTTCAACTAGGTTAGATGATCGATAGCTTGTTCATGGGTGGGGGTGTCTATAGTTGCCCCATTCGGCATAAGCTGTGTCAATTAAATGCCCCATATCATGCATGTATTGAAAGATGGGCTTAAATCCTCAAAATCAAAAGGATGGGGTTAGTTAACTGTTGGGATTGGAGTGATCAGACGTTGTATTGAAGATAATTTACTTTTGAGATTCTTGACTTCAATGTTACTTGAACAGGTCAACCACAGGCAATATTATCAATTGTCTAACTGGCTGAACTTTGCATGATTCAATTGAGGATTAAGTTTTCGTGAGGCTGTTGTGGTTTGATCTAATCAATACTTCTTGCCTACCACCAAGAGCTCTTTAGTGCCTTGGATAATGGTTGCGTTGAAGATGATGAGATTCAACATAAAACCTGCTGCTTTTTTTCCTTTCCCCCTATTACAAAAAAAAAAAGTCCATTTTCTTTTCAAAATGCAAAGCACATTGAAAGATAGAAATTTTATGTCTCCCTTTTTGTGTTTTTGTTTTAGCCATTTTCCCCTTTGATATTCTTTGTTTGTTGGGTATTTATATCATATGCAATATATACATGTTCCATTTTGATTTGACAGCCCTTGATAGAGTGGAATGGCATATCAGGATTCATGTAGCTGGCCTCAGTTAAATGTGACAGGGCTTAGATTATGGTAGTGATGATGATGATGCAATAGACATCTGTGTGTTTGTTCTCAAGTGTTTTTTTTTTTGTTGTTGTTACATTTGAAAAACTATCCCAAAAATGAGGCAGTCTAGACTTCAATTGACACACACCCTTTTAACACTCTCTTCCATCTGGTTTGATTTCAGTCTCTATTTGCCTTGCATGAATTTTTTTAGTGTTTCCAGTATTTGATATGATAATCCTTTATGCATTTTTGAGGATACATTGTTGCAATGATGATCAGCGATTCATTGAAAGTGTTATCCTTTCTGGAGATGCTTGATGAGATGTTAGTCCTGAGCGGTTACCTGAGCAACATTCTTCCTCAATTGAAATCCTCTTTAGAACTTAAACGTTGGCTACATTTTTGTATCTCTTAAGAAAATCCCAAAGGGGTTGTTTGGATGGCTGTAAAGTCCTCAAGTTATAAAGGGATTACAGGGGCTGTTTGTATGCATGCATTTGCCTGTAAAGGCTTTACGCTGTAAACAGATTACAGCTTTTTAGCTGTAATTTCATACCTGGTAAAAAGCCATGTTTCAGATTATGGGTAAAGTCCATACAGCCAGATAGGCATTATACATGTTAGAACACAATGGTTAATATGCATTCATCCATTTTGGAGATGCTTGACAGGATGTTGATCCTGAGGGTTATACGAGCAGCATCCTTCCTCAATTGAAATCCTTTACATTAGACTACATTCCATCGTCTCCCGGGAAATCCCTATTGCCAACTTTCAAATCAGTTTTTTTTTTTTCGAAAATAAATTCTTTAAATGATCCATCTCTTCTATTTTCTGCCAAAAAACATCAGCGTGCCAATAAATCCTTTGAATTTTAAATATTCTAAAAGTCAATTGTTCAGTAACTGTAAGGTCAACTTGGCTTCTGGGACATGGCATGTTCACATAGAGCCTCAACATGTACATGATCCAAGCCTTGCCCACATCTATCGTGATTTATTTCTGCCAGTTGAAACATAGTGTGTGGGACAATCCCTTGTGTTTTCCCCGCTGATCTTTTCTGAAATTTTGGTGGGAAAAGTGTATCGGCATTCTGCGATACCACCTACACATTCACAAAATCATATGGGCTCATGCAAGTTGTGCTGTGTTATTATTTAAAATTTCTGCACCTTCAGTCCATACTGTAGAATATATAACAGTAATTTTGGTTACTATTTCCAGGTCAACGTCTTTTAGGTGGAGGATAGACCAAAGATTGATAAAAGGAGCTGCATACACATGCCTGTGTGATCACAATAGTCAACCATGCTGATTGTTAGGAGCCTGGGCCGCCCATCTTTACTTTTTCGCTCGTATTGTGCACAGCCCTCCCCTTCCTCCCCCACTTCTAGGCTCTTTGTTGGAGGTCTATCATGGTCGGTCGATGAGAAGTCATTGAAGGATGCTTTCTCTTCCTTTGGAGAAGTCACCGAAGTCAGGATCATGTACGACAGAAACTCTGGGAGATCAAGAGGCTTTGGATTTGTACATTTTTCAGACACTGAAAATGCTACATGTGCTAAGGATGCCATGGATGGAAAGGCTTTGTTAGGTCGGCCTTTAAGGATAAATTTTGCCATTGACAAGGTCCGTGGGGGGCCTGTGGTAGTCCCTCGACTTTCCTCCATTGAAGGAGAGGCCACCAGCCAAAAATCATAAACCCCTATGGTTGGAGATGTCTATTACTTGTGTCTAAAGGCAGGATCGAAGATGCAAAATGATCCTTCCTCTACTGAATTAGAGTGCTCTCGAGCTCTGAAGGAGAATCAAGGTATGTTCTGCCTACCGAAGCAATGGACGAAAGCTATCTCTTTTCCCTTTATGGTAACAAGATTTTGCTTTTCAAGAACTAAGCCTAGGAAGTACATAGCATATCCTTCCACGACACGAAGACATGCACAGCTTCCTAACTCTCTGGGACAATAAACACGGACAATTTCCAATGAGAATGCCTGTTGCTGAAGAAGTTTATGTTTTTCCATTAAGAGGATCGATGGGTGAATCTTGAGCCTCCATCCACGACTTGAGATTTAGCTGATGGGGCCCATGTTTTGCGGGCCAAACAGTAAGGAAATGACTTCTGAGTAGGTTTTGAATAGGTTTGGGTGACCCATGATTAGACTCTTCCTAGTATGGTGTGGTTCCTAGTATAGCTGTTCCGTATCCCTTGTTCAATCAACGCGATAAGTGTGCCATCAAAACTCAACTTGATGTATCTACAGCTTAGAATGAAGAATGAAATGGCCAGGGGCCTGGCCCATTACTATAACATTATAACTTTTAGGGCAGTTTCGGATCGGAGTTTCTGTGGCATCCCACTTTGCATGGTGCCCTTGCTTTCTCATTCTTGCTGTTCTTTCCAAATAGGTCCTTTATGTAATTAATCTTTAAAAAAAAATAAATTGTTTTTTGGGTATCAGCAGCTGATATTGTCCCTTGTCCTGTCATTTGTTTTTTTCCTCAGGTTGTGGACAATGCACCATTACTTTCCACTAATCCCAGGCCTCACCTTTAATAAGCGAAAAAAGGGCCGTTTGAGTTGATGGTTGTGATTATCCCTTCAAGACAACTCCTTGGTAGGTTATCAGTGGCGGAGTCGAGTTGGATGTGGCCCAACTTTCATGATGGTTGTACAGCATTTGTTCATGCGGGAGTTGGAATTCCTAAGGGGAAATGAATGTAACAAAAATTTTCATAGGTGCAAGAGAAGATCTAACTTTTGGCTACCTATCATTTTTGTATAGTACATAGCCCTGGAAATAAGAATTAGTTCCTTGTTGCGTGTGTGCTTAAAGAGAGGTCTTGATGATCACACTCATCATGCGGGTCACCTGTATGTTTGATGTAGGGACTTTTATTATTTTTTTTTACTTTTATTAACTTTACCTCTCTTAATGGGGGCATTTCCACCGTTCCAACTATTTGTGTGATGAGTACTTCGTACGTTGTAAAGTCAACAAATAAAATGCTCTGAATTCAATTATTTCAGCCTCTTTATTATTTTGGCTCCTTTTGCTTTGAATACTACGATCAAAGGGTGGAAACATCCATCGGAGAGTTCTTTCTTGCAATCCTGATCAAAGGGTTAAATATTCCATCTTGATCCCTTGTCCAAGACCATGTGTAATCAGTGATGTCCTCTCCCAAAGTCATACCATCCAATGCTCAAGTGGGCCACAGTACAGTGGGAAATGGATTGGCCATTATATAAATATTCTTCAGCCCAAAGTACGGGGAAGTGGAAAATGGAAACGGATTGGCCATTATATAAATATTGTTTAGGCCTGCAGAAGTTTTGGATTAGAGGCTGATATCTGCTTTTCAGTTCATGCTGGTGCGGATAGGCCTAATCTTTTTTGCTCTCATCTTACAGACTGGATGTTATGCGCAGGTCATTGAGTGGATGTGTATGGATTGATCTTGCATGGAATTAACTTCAATCTCAACATAGTCCCACGACTAGCTCCTCCCTCAGACATGCCTCTTACTGATTCGGCCACTAACATCTCTTTCTCAAGCACCCCCATTGGTGCATTCCTAGCTGACTGATCGTTGTTGTTCAATTTGACGGCACTGATCAAATGTATGATAAAATGCCCCACTTCAGAGTATCAACAGTCGCTTGCCCACATACTTGAATCCAATCCATACCATTGATGTGATTAGCCCCATTGTAGCCGGTCCAACCTTTTCTTTTTGAAAGGCTAGTTCTGAGTTAGTCTCTCTCTCTCTCTCTCTCTCTCTCTCTCTCGGTGGTGGGTCTCTTTAGGTTATGTGATATCCCAAAAATCAGTCCTATACCGTCTAAAACCATGTGAAGACGTGCCTAAAATATATAAAAGCATTTGTTGGGGCTCACTTGAGTTTTGGATGCGGCTGAACCTTGGTCTGACCGCTCATCACATAATGGATGGGCTAGATTTGTGAACCACATCTCAGTGGGCCCAATAAATGATTATGATTGTTTTAATGGGAGGGTAACCCCTTTCAACTGTTGTACGTGGTGTGGCCCACCCAAGTTATGGATTGACTTGATTTTTAAGCCCGTGGCCCACCATGAAATGGTGCATCTGACTGATGGGGTAGATGTTCAACATCACAGTGGGGAAAGGTTTGCAATTTGTTACTACAAAAAAAAATGGTAATTCACATTCGCTAATTGTATACATGCCAATGCATGTCACCATTCCCTATATCACTCATTGGCAAGGACTGAGCAATTCATAGAAATAGAATACATAGTTCGACCCAACACATTTATTTGACGCCCCCTTCGGATGGGGCATGTCTTGAAAGATGAGAACTACATTGGAATATTCCTACCCCTCAATCATTTGACTCTTTTTATAATTAAAGGATTGAAATATTTCAGGGTCCTTTTCTTGTCTTTTTTGGGTATCTGCCATCAGCTGTGATGCCCGCCATATAAACAGCTTAGATCACAAGGACCCGATCCAGTGGCCAATGACCCAATGTATCCTATGTGCTAATCAAGATGTATTCCAGCAAACTTCATTTTTGCTTCAATTAGAGAATGGAACAATCCACACTCCATGGTCAAAAGATTCAATATACCTTCTTCTTTTCCAGTGGCTCCAATAAGTTTCAAGCCCTCTAATGAGTGGGTAAAACAACACAAGATCATCTAAGCCTCATCCTGAGTAATCATGGTCAGCTCTGCAAATCCTGTTCCAGTCCTCATCTTCATTCAAGCCTTATACTAACAAATCAGGGTCTCGGAAACATGAATCCTGTTCTGCCATTTTCAAAATAAACTGAATTCGACTATTTTGGAAGTGAAGGCATTTTGAACTACATCGATCAAGCAAGCAAAGATAAAGCTGTCTTTACATAATCATACATACACCATCATGCGATCTTTCCATAACCATAGCATAAGGGTTAGTAGCCTTACAGAGATGAAAGTAGGGTTTCCCTCAAATCATACAATATCTGCCTTTCAGAGGTCTGAGAGAAGTCCTTACCCTACCTTACCACATTCCGGCCTCGGATTCTACAATCACTTCTCTTGGTAACAATTTTATTTCAGGTCAGCTGCCATCGGATCCAGATGCCTCAATCTGGACCCAAGAACGAGAGTGTGCAACAAGACAGATGTGCTTTCTCAGCTCTGCTGCTGAATTGGTTCCTCTTGGCAGGCCAAGAAACGGACCACGACACAGGTGATGTTGTCTGCACTGCCTCTTTGATAGGCTTCCTGCATCAGCCTCCTTGCCGCCTGTTCAGGGTCTTCGATGGATTTAATCATGGAAACTGCCTCCTGAAAAATTTTTAGAGACCAAAGGGGAAAAGCAGTTAAGTTTCGGAAGAGACATTTCTACCTGCAAATTCACTTCTACGAGTGTCAATGAGAGCCCCATCAGGTGGGGCCCCATGGGGAATAAGCTCCAGCAAAAAAATCCAGGCTGGACCAGACATCAGCTTGGCCCACACATGTACAATGAGTGTGGAGCATTTGGATAACCATTTTTAACCATCCATAATTGCCGTATGATGAGATCCACCTGATAAGTAGACCACCCACAATTTCAGGCTAGGTCCCCTTCACCATGCCGCCCAGCCTGATGAAAAAGTGTGGAACTTGCACATGTGCTACGTTGGCATGTGGTCGCAGATGCACAATTAGCAAGTAGCATTTCTCCAGAACAGGTGCACTGAATTGCAACATATGCAGAAGATATCAGAAATGGGGTGATGAGAAACCTCGTTTGTAACAACGTCCCACAGTCCGTCACTCGCAAGGATAAGAAACTCGAGGGAGCTATCGACCACCTCTTCCTGTGTTTTTTTTTCCAAAGCAATACAAATTAGCCAGCTGAATAATGAGAAACAATGCGAGCATTGCAAAGCACATAGAGGATTACAATCACAAAATCTCAAAACCAGCTGATGAAGAGAAACAATGCGAGCATTGCAAAGCAGATAGAGGATTACAATCACAAAATCTTCTCAAAACCAGATTCCCTCAGATTTGATATTGCACTTCCCAAAGAAACTAGAAACCGAAAGATTTCTCTGCTATTTGAGCTATGCCTAGTTCGGTTCACATCACTCCTAGAGTATAATAATAATATTATTGCATGCACTCTATGGTTTTGACTTGAGTGAATATGAGAGGCATTATATCCAAAGATTGGAAATCGGTTTCGGTGTACGGGACCATTCACCACCAAAACCGGGCCGTATCTTCCTGTTTCAGGTATGGGGTTGATACAGCTGTATTGTTTATGGCCGAAACCCATTTGCATTGGGTGGTATGCACTGGTTTCCTATGCTACTTTAAACATTGATTATAACATAGCTCATAGAGTAGAATATGATGTCCTAAGAATGAAATTACATGGCCCATTCACAGTTGGCTCCATCAGAGCACCAGATTGGATCACTAAAGCATGGGCCCACCATAGTTCAAAAACACCAAAACTTAACTCAATGTTTTAATATATTTTTATTATTTAATTCATTTAAAATTGTTTGAAATGTATAAAAACAACTAAAATACCCAAGCACAACATAACAGTGCAGCGTAGTGCAGTGGTAGCATGTTGTGACCCTGTCAAATAAGGCTGCCTTTTCAATTTGTGCATAAAGTGCGTTTTAGTTTTACAACAGAAACCCAGAAGCCTGGACTAGTGACTTAGAGTCATGCTGAGTCGAACCGAGTTGGCAAAGTTTTCGAGCCAACTCGACGAGTCTTGTTGAGACCTGACCAACTCATGCCGGTCAGTGAGTTTCAATAAGACGGCTCAAAATCCCATCAATTCAAGTGAACTCAACTGAGTTTTGAGTCCATCCACCAAGTTTTAAAACTATGGTGCCCGCTTATAAAATATTCTTTGGACTGAGGGCACTATTTTCCTTGGGCTGAGGATCATATAGTTTTGTGAAGATACCAGCAATCAGAAAGTTTCCCATACAGGGTGCTGGTGAAACTCTTGTAGCTCCCAAGGCTAATGCAAAAGAATAATGTCGCATAACACATCAATGTCAAGATCATTACCTGAATCTCCGGATCTGCAACAACAAATTGCTTCAAGAGCCTGTCACCGAATGCACGGGAGACAGCAAGTACACCACCAACGCGCCAAGTGCCTACAGTTGCATGCCAGGCCAGTCATTTAACCATATAAAAATACTAATTTGCAACTTCAGTATCATATGATATAATGAGGATGGTGGTGGGGCCAGATGCCCTTTTACCGGCCCAAATCACGTATCCTCCAGCATCCTCAATCCGTTGCCGTTCGTCAGTTTGGTCTGGCTTGTGATCCCGTGAAACAGCTATAGCTGTAGGGAGTTGCACGATGGATCAATTAGATTGCAAGTTAGGAAAGGAAGTAGGAGACGAAACAAGGAATACTAAGGCTCAAAATACATCCAGATTTGGACAGCATAAACAGGCTGTGTTTGGATGCCCAAGTGAATTGAAATGCAATCAGTTTAACCAAGAAAAAATCTACAAATTTGAATTCAAATGCAATCAGTTTAACCAAGAAAAAATCTACAAATTTTAATAGTGTGCTGAGGCATTTATGAATCACAATAAAATAAGTAACCCTCAGATTGCAGTTGCTCGTATTTCAAAGTCCAACCTAAAAGCAACTCCAATTGCAATTTAGAGTCCACACCTCAACATAACTGCTAAGGATCGTTACAATTTGGAAATGCCAACCTTATGAGACTAATAATCACAATTCAGTTTGACGGTGCACCCAAACATGCCCATAAATGAAGATTCACCACATGGTTAGGGAAGCCAGTGTAAGAAAAAAGACTACGCATGTATCAGTTTCTTTTTCACAAAATCATTTCGGGCATAGAAAAAATCACTAAACATACTCTCCAAGACTTGAACCTCAGACTAGCTCACTGATGTGGACATCAGAGGATCTACTCATATGTACCAGAGACGGAGATGACCACCCACATCAGCACAACTTTCTTTGTGGATGAGAGATGAGTTCCAGATGGGGCCCGCTGGGCCATTTTGAAGACCCCAAATGCATTGGACATGCATCAGGAAGATCCTACATTGGGATGATGCATGCGGACTACTTAGGAGATCATTTTAGTCATACAATTTATATTTCGTGTCGATCCGACCGTTGGATCTTGTCGATTAGGCCATTGGGCCACTAGATCTTTCAGATCTGGGCCCCTTGGACTATGATATTGCTTTATTATGTTTTTCATTATTTTTAGGAGTTATTTGATAGTTCAGATTGATAATAAATGTTTTAATTTTCTTATTTTAGATGATGGGTCACTTCACTAAGTAAGTGACATGGTTGTAATTATGTTGAAATTTAACTCTGAATTTTTAATTATAAAAGCACGGGGGGGGGTTCCAACCTTATTGGATATTTGAGAAGAAAAAAAGAAAAAAGAAACTCTCTTGTATGAAGGAATTTTCCTCTTTATTTTTTAGGGTTTTTTTTTTTTTTTTTGGAAAAAAAACCATCCATTCCAATTAAATTGTGGAAGGGTAGAAGCTTGTTTCGTGGTGGATTCCAAGGTATTCTTCATCTTACATCTTTCCTCTCTTCTTCGAAAGGTATTTTTCTTCTCTTATCTTCCTCTTTTCCCTTCCATTATAACCTTCTAAACCCTAGATCTTCAATTTCCTATTTTTTTTCAATTTCTAAAAACCCTAATTCCCATGAACCCTAATTCTCCATATTTCAGATTTGCCCCTTCCTAACCCTAATAATAAAACCTACTAGTCTTTCCCTTGAGTGTGGAACGTGCCTATGCCAAATTGAAAGTTTTATCCTTCCATCGACCCTAGTTTTAATTGATTTATGTGCTTTCTTAGCATACGGGCATGAGATTTAGGTTAAATCAAATTTTATTTCTTATTGTTTACTCTTAATTACTTTGTGGATTGACATCTTTTGTTAATTGAATTACTTTATGGACTCTTTCATAATCTCCACATTACATGCTAGCATTAAATCATGTGTCCTGCATCAAATTTGGTATTAGAGAATACGTTTAGCATAGGAATTTTGTGTTGTATCTAAGTTAGAGTCACATCTAGGGTTAGTAGAACATTTATTGCATATAGGATCATATTACTGATTTTTTTAAAAAAAAATTATTTATTATTCTTTTTTTTAAGTATCATATTGCTGAATTTTCAGCTAGTGTTTCCATATATACCATTGCTAGATTTTCAATATAGAAATCTCAAGGCATCACATTGCTGAATTTTCAGTTTAGCACCCTTGGATTACTAACTTGCTGAATTTTCAACATAATATTTGAGAATAATGGCTTGCTGAATTTTCTAGTTGGTGTGTTCAGCTTGATCTTTAGGTTAGTTTTATCATTGTCCTAGGATATAGAGTTTCCCTTTTGGAGTTACCTTATGTATGCCCCCACTTGTTCTGGATGTAGCTTTGGTCTACATTCCACTATGAATCTAAAACAGATTAACGGGGCCCTTAACGCTATCAACAACCGTCTGACGGCTATTGAAGCGCACAATGGGACCACTACAACTTAATTGACCGTGATCAATGTGCGTGACAATCGGCTTGAAACCTCACTTCAGGCAAACCCCGACACTCAGGAAGATGTCCAATCACAAGTCATGGATCAAGTTAAGACTGCCACTTGCAATTATTAGTTGTGCCTTAAGCCAAATTGTAAAAAGTGATGATTGGTGCAGGGATTCAATTTTCCACACTTATGCCAAGTATGGTGGCAAAAATTACAAGATGATCATTGATAGTGGCAGTTGCATTAATATGGTATTTGCTCACACCGTGGACCGCTTAGGTATGCTAGTCGTTCCTTACTCTCAGCCCTATCGAGTCTCATGGGTTGATGCATCTTCAATTATGGTTTCTCAGCATTGTCCTATTCCTATCCAATTTTGTTCTTATACGGACACGTTGTACTGTGATGTTTTGCCTATGGATATAGGCCACATCATTTTGGGCAGGCCTTGGTTGTATAACATGGACGCAACACTATTCAATTGCTCGAATATGTGTTCGTTTCTATATGGAAGCAAAAAGATTGTCTTGAAGTCTCTCCTGCCCAAAAGCATCCCTAAAAAGGAGGACATCAAGACATGTAGCCTTAAAGATGTGATGAAACTCCAACTTGAGTCTCTTCCTATAGTTAATGCCAGAGAGTTGGAAAGAGAGACAAACTGATTTGGCATTGTATGCACACGTGGCAAGTAAGGTTACACTTAAAATTATTATGGAGATGCCACTTAAGGTTACACTTGAGGGTAGTGTAGAGTTACCATATGAGGTGAGTCCGGTATTGGAGGAGTCCAGTATTGTTATTCCAGTGGGCATATCGAATGAGTTTACACTCATGCGGGACATTCACGCATTGACTCCACCAAACCTTCATCACGATCAAATGAGTACTAGGAAGGAAGTGGATTTGAAAAGACAAGTAGATGAGCCTAGGACTCCTATAGATTGCATGCCCATGTCTTTGTTCCATAGGCCTTCAGAGTCGACACAGGTATCTACACAACATATGCATGACTTGCATGTAGATTTTAGAAAAAGAATCAATATAAGTAATGAAACATACAAAATGATTGCTGACTCACACCATAGGTTTAAAGAGTTTGTTATGGGTGATGAAGTCATGATTAAAATACGTCCAAAAAGGCTTGCACAAAGAATCATAAAAAAATTACAAGCCCGTAGCGCTGGACCATATAAAATCTTTAAAAGACTGGGTTCGAATGCTTACTTGATATATCTTCCACCTAACATGGGTATTAGTTCCACATTTAATGTGAAAGATCTTGTACCGTTTCATGGACCTTCCCCTAACCCTCACATGAACTTTGACGATGATGCCCTTGACCTTTTCCAAAGCCCATGTCCATTACCTGACCCATCTTCTCAACCTTTACCATCCGTACCATCCATACCTATGAGAAGAGAGGAGATAGAAGATACCTAAGATGAAGAAGTAGTCCCCACACGACATGGCGGTTACCAAGAGTACCTTGTTAAGTGGAAGGGCAGACCAAAATTAGACAATACGTGAATCACAGAGGCAGACCTTCAACAACAAGACTTGGATCTCTTCAAGTATCATTGCATCTTTATTTCGCCAGACGAGAAATTTTCTCAACCGAGGGGAATTGATGGGGACATCAGAGGACTTACTCATATGTACCAAAGACAGAGACGACCACCCACATCAGCACAACTTTATTTGTGGATAGGATACAAGTCCCAGATGGGGCTCGCTGGGCCATTTTGAAGACCCCACATGCATTGGACGTGCATCAGGAAGACCCTACATTAGGATGATGCATGTGGGCTGCTTAGGTGATCATTTTAGTTGTACAATTTATATTTCGTGTCGATCCGACCATTGGATCTTATCAATCAGGCCATTGGGCCACCAAATCTTTTAGATCTGGGCCCCTTGGACTATGATATTGCTTTATTTATGTTTTTTGTTATTTTTAGGAGTTATTTGATGGTTCGGATTGATAATAAATGTTTTAGTTTTCTTATTTTGGATGATGGGTTACTTCACTTAAGTGAGTGACATAGTTGTAATTATGCTGAATTTTAATTCCGAATTTTTAATTATAAAAGCACAGAGGGGGTGGAGTTCCAACCCTATTGGATATTTGAGAAGAAAAAAGAAAAGAAAAGAGAGAAGCTCTCTTGTGTGAAGGAATTTTTCTCTTTATTTTCTAGAATTTTTTGTTTTTTTGAAAAAACCCTTCCTTCCAATTAAATTGTAAAAGGGTAGAAGCTTGTTTGGTGGTAGATTCCAAGGTATTCTTCGTCTTACATCTTTCCTCTCTCTTCTTCGAAAGATATTCTTCTTCTCGTCTTCCTCTTTTCCCTTCCGTTACAACCTTCTAAACCCTAAATATTCAATTTCCTATTTTTTCCAATCTTTAAAAACCCTAATTCCAAAATCTCCAATTCTCATAAACCCTAATTCTCCATATTTCAGATTTTTCCCTTCTTAACCCTAATCATAAAACCTATTAGTCTTTCCCTTGAGTGGAACATGCCTATGCTAAATTAGAAGTTTCATCCTTCTATCGACCCTAGTTTTAATTGATTTATATGATTTCTTAGCATGCGGGCATGTGATTTATGTTAAATCGGATTTTATTTCCTATTGTTTACTCTTAATTACTAGGTGGATTGGCATCTTTTGTTAATTAAATTACTTTATGGACTCTTTCATAATCTCCACGTTGCATGCTAGCATTAAATCATGTGTCCTGCATCACTCATTGACAGCGCATCATGATAAGAGCTATGACAAATTCCAGACCTACAAACCATGATGCAACCAACTGCTAGGGCTACAACGCTTAAGATTGTGCATGGGGATCTGCTCCTAAAATGTCCAATGTACTTTACCGTGACCGGTTTCAGCCAAACAAGGTTTGCCTACCAGGGGCTGAAGAATACTCTTGCAATTCTGACATGGCCCAACCCCACGAAGAAAGGGGGAAAGGCATCATTTCACGCAGGGGAATCTCTAATTTCACTGTTGGGTCATATTTGATGGATGCACATGTCACTTTTGCATGAGGCTGTGTCAGGGCTGCGGTTTCTTTTATTTGAAGGGTCCTGAGCCCTGGTTGTGGGCGATCCACGTCCATTTCAGCTTATGATACCTGGAAATTGATTGTATGCAACCAGGGGCTGCAGGAATCCCCAGTTACTAGCAACCCACATCGATGATACCTGGATCCTCTGAATCCCTACACGTGTCAAGAAGTTTGCAACTGGTTTGCTTTTACTCATTTTCTAAGCATAAAAATTGCTTACTTCCATAGCTTATGCCTTTGTTATTTATCAGCAAGAAGATAACTACACAGAAGTCTATGCCCCATGGCAGACGATGAGATATTCAGGTTGGCAATTAAGATAGAAAATCACATTAAAAAATGGGATTAAGGGCCCATCAGTAACATAGTTCTAAAACTCGCTGGCTCTACTCAAAAATTGGATGATTCGACTTGGCAAGATGTCAAGCTGATCCTCTGAGAAACTTGGGTCTGATCTCAACAAGCCTCATTGAGTCAGCTTGACAATTCGGCTGACTTGATATGACTTGGCATGACTCGAGTCAGCCACCAATTCAGGGCCCTTCAAGTAATTTAAAAAAAAAAAAAGAAGAAAAGAATGAAAAGCAGCAGCCAGCAACAACTGAAGATGGGAGAGTGCGTGGGGAGCATGGCCCTGTTACCAGCATTCTGCAGCAAATGAATAATTTTATATATGTAACCATTTTAAATTGATGATTGTGGCATACCATGTGTCATTCAAAAGGTTTGGGGAGGTTGCTAACATCCCATGAAGGTGGGGACGTTAGCGAAACCCTTCAAATATTTATTCACAATGCACATATTCTTCAATTATATGTTATAATATCGAGTCAAGTCAGTTTAATACTCGTTCAAGTCTTTGAGTCAACCCTACCCGACTGGACATCAAGTCAAGTTTTCAGGTTTTTGAACTATGGTTAATAATAATAGGTTAGTTGTTTTGTTCAAGGACTAGTCGGTACCTAGGTTGCAGGAGCACGAAGTATGAAAATGGATTGAGCTTAACTAGGATATGGAAAAAGGGGGATTTAACCTGATGTTTGCTGTCTACTGCCATTTTCCAACTTCAGCAGAAGGGGTAATCATTCAGTTAGCAGATGTCGGGTCCTCAGGTATCAGGGGAGAGATGCCCGTTACACATTGCAACAGAATGTTATATTCATCAAACCCATATAATCCTCAAAATCACCTCTAAAATGGTACTCGATGATTGACAAGAATGATTTTTTGATCCTCTGCAAGATGGAATTAGTGGCCACTGACCATAAAGCTACTTTTTTCTTCTTCTTCTTCTTCTTCTTCTTTTTTTTTTTGTGGGGGGGGGGGGGGGTTTCTGTTGATTCAACGCCTTCCATTAGCTTTTGAGCTCTCCTTGGTCAACTAAGAATGACAGAAGATTCTAATCCAGAATTCTGAGAGAACCATCTCCACAAATACTGAAATGCAAAGATCACATACCTCCGTCACCATGGTACCCCAATTACTAAAGGCAGGTCCAGGATGAAATTTTCCATTAAGCAAGCCAAGTCAAGGTATTTCAGAAAAAAACCATTGTCACCTGACTTAGAAGAGAGGACTCATCTTGCCATTATCTCCAGAGGGGAAGACACAAATCTCGAGGTATCACAGAACAATCTTTATCAGGTTTATATAAATAAACAGGTCAAAGTGGATGCCAGAAAGATAAACTCACCAAAAGCCCTATGCACCAATTTGAATATGTATCTAGAGGCCTTTGGTGAGAAGCTTGTATTGCTTTGATTCTTACACTTAATCTTTATTTGATGCCCTTCCAGTTTAAAGGGTTATCACTCATTTGAACTACGATCAGGGCACCAGTAGGCCATCATATGGACATTCCCAAGGGCCTGTTTGGTAGACACCTAGAAATGAGTTCATCTCATTTTAGTTGATCACAGTAATGTATCATCGATCATATGATTGTTGGTAATTGAGATTATTTTTACTCCTTATAAAAAAGAAATATAATCTCTATTGCATAATAACTACAATACCTAAAACAAGATGAGCTCATTTCTAGGTGTCTACCCAACAGGTAAGAATTTCCAAAGCCAAATATCTATTCAGTACACATGCATATTGGATAAAACAGCAATGCTACAATGGAAATGTCCCAACACCCCTACCCTGTCCTTAAGAAATATTAGCTAGCAAAAGAAATAAATGTCCACAAGGCATATCGGAAAGTGCTTCCCCCTATAAGGGAAAAAAAGACATTACATAGCTAACATCTAGAAGGTTATCTTTGTTAAACAGCTACATCAAATTCATCCTTGATAGGAAAGCAAAATGTAGCGTAGATATGCGTTTATCACAGTTCAGATGTTTACACTGTCATGAAATAAAATGCAAGACAAATTCCATGCCTCGTGCAGACAGTATGTGATATTTCCGCAGACAAAATAGAAGCCGAGGAATGAAAGGAAGGGTATTTGACTGATAACCATGGATCCATTAGAGTCTGACTAATTCAATTTTAGTTTCCATTTAGTATGTCCCATGGGTATTAAATCATCCATTGCGCGTATGACTTGAAAGATTTAAATATTCTCACTACTCAAACCAGTTAGAATCAGTCATTGACTTCATGGAATACAAGTCAGTAACAAATTCAACAGCTTAACCAAGTTCATGAAGGGCATGTTTGCATCATTTACCAAAAAAAATAAATGAAGGGCATGTTTGGATACGTGAAATCCAGGGGAAAAGAAAGGAAAAAAAAATCCAGTGATAGTTTCCATGAGAACTATTGAATCATGGATTCCAGTTTTGAGTTCTGGTTTGGATAGGAAATGGAAATCTTATATTCCTCTCACAATACTCACCTAGTTTCTTCTGCCAAGAATTCAAATTATGGAGAAGTGAAATGATTGCTTGGTGGAATCCACTCTTTTCTTTGCTATCCAAATTCCAAACAACACAAATCATCATATAAAAGGAAAACCTTTTCCTTTTCCATTGTTTGGCCTGGATTCCATGGTTTCCAAACATGGCCTAAGTGTCCTACCAAAAGATGAACCGATCAAGAAATGAAAATTTTCAAACAGCGACTCGTAGAAAAGGAAATCTCAATACCTACCATTTCCACCCCTGCAGATAACAGCCCTTGAGTCCCCAACATTCGCAACCAGCAAACGATCCCCAACAAGAATTGCAGTGGAAGCTGTTGAGCCAGCATCTCTGTTATGAGTGACATCTGTCTTGAGAAATTCCGAATCTGTGTGGTTGTAAGCATCGGCTGCACAAGCAGAAAGGATGTCAATAGTATAATCCCAGAAACCAATGATTTGAATAAAAGTTCAATTAAGCATTTAGACTGAGAAGGGGAAAAAACAGCACCGATAGCTGATTTGGTATCAGAAATGAACTTTGGATGGTTGATCAAATTACTGAAGAGATTTTGTTTAACATACTCTGCGGCTCGAGCACCGCCATGACCTAAAAAAACAATTACAAATGCACACAACTATGAAAATCATCATCATCATCATCATCTAAGCCTTGCCCCCACTAATTGGGGTCGGCAAACTATCAAAATACATTTAAGCAAAAAAACACTTCATTTATTGCCATTGTCCAAACAGCATAACCTATGCAACAGTACAAGTTGAAGAACATCAATTTCAGATAAATTTATTTATCTGTACACAACTTTTTTTAAATTATTTTTTAATAGCCTCTCCACATTTTTTTTTGGGAAAGGCCATGGTCCCTCCACAACAATTTTATCATCTGAAAGAAAAAGAAAGCCAGTTTCTGCAAATGTGCTCAACTTCTGCAGGATTAGTGTCCTGCTTTTATGATACTAATGCATGTGCAGAAAGCAAACATTAATACTCACCATCAAATACTCCAAACAGACCAACTATTTCGCCATCGACACCATCAATTCTGGTTTCATAAAAGTCTTCCATTGAAGCCCTTTTCCCTGGAGAGCTTGCATATCCGTAGCTAAACTTCCCATTCTGACTGTTGGGAGATAACAGGTAGATCATTAGGAATGGAGACAGCCTATGCAACTTACCATGTGCCACATACAAAAACAACAAAAAATTCTAGTGTGTATATGCTGGAAAGCTTGTAAGGCTAATACTTGATACTTATAATCCTTATCACTGATTTTTCTCGGATCAATAACCATTGAAGAGAAGTGTTGCAGAATATTTGCCTTGAACATGACTGGATTGTGTTTAATGCAAGTTGATGTCACTAAGAGCCAAGACCTATACAAAATACCAAGGGGTTGTTTGGCACCATGGATTTGGGGGCGTTTGAGGGGATTTCAAATCCCTTGGTATGTTTGGCACCATATAAGTAACTGGGGGTTTCAAATCTAGGGGGTTTCAAATCTCCTCAAAGAGGGGGTTTGAAATCCACGGTGAAAGCTTGGATTACATCTAAAATCCTTCCAAGAGTTGCATGTGTAACATGTTTGTCACTAGACTATTAATCTATTGGGCACATGGCCCACAGATGATATCCCAAAACAATTAGATTATCAACTACATCACTATAATTACTTTAATACGATGATCTGCACCGTCCAAACATTGTCCATGTAAAATAATGGTTAAAAATCATTGGTTAGTCGCTCGAATGTGATCTTGCGCTTGTTGCCCATTCGAGACTTGGAATTTCATCATTTTCATGCAAAGTATATACTTCAACGGGCTTATTACAACAATTGTATCAAACATTGCACACGTACACTAATTAGAGAAATTAAAGTTGATTTAATAATTAAATTCAAAACCCTGTAAATATACTATGCATAGCTACTTTTGGATTATAAGGGATTCTAAATCCAGGGTACCAAACACAATAGGAGGATTTCAAATCCAGGGGGTTTCAAATCTAGGGTATACTGAATCCAGAGGGTTCCAAATCCATGCTCCCAAACAGGCCCTAAAACTAATGACCAAAAAATATTTTTCAATATGATGCTGTTATTTCTGTACAAATAAATTACTATAAAAATATATCTTCTTCAGAACTAGTTGGCTGAGACATGCAGTGCATGCAAACACATGAAGACAATAGGGAATGGGTGAGTGGGCAAAAGGATGAAATTTGATTTTGGGTGGAGCATTTAGGAATAAATGGTATAATATATCATTGCACATTTGCAATATAAAAGGTAGAGGCATCTTTCGCGTGTATTATTTATGAGGTTGCAAGTTTGCGATGACATAACTGGGGGCAATCTCAAGAATGGGAACTATAAATATTTAAATATAGGGGAGTTATTTGATATTCTAGCCAATTATGATGGTTGATATGCAAGCGCTCAGAAATTGTACGTGTGGCATACATTAAGTCCAATTAGACCATCCAAATTGTGTAACCCGATGTATGTAAGCCATCATACCAAAATCATATTGATCGCAAAAACCTAACCTCTGATTCGTGGACACTTGTTTGATGAATTCAGCCTGTTGGATATTTTTCATTTCAACCATCCAATAGATTTCCACCATTTTGTAATTAAGTTAGTGTACTCTTCTGTTTATGATCCATCAAAATTGGAGCCCACAAATTGGACGGTTCAATTTGAGTTACTTGTATGTGACCTTTACAGTGTCCTACTGACTACACATCAAAGATCACACTTTGCCAAAGTATTGAAATTCTTAACTTACATAAACCACAGCTTTCCTAATCTATTAAGGAGAGGGATTCTATAGATGCATGGTAGAATCTAATGATACCAAGATACACAGAGACATGGAAGGGATATGCTGTGAGCATGCCTTTTCACCTAATATTTAATGGGACATTGTCCCCATGGATATGGTTCAATACAGATACATTACTTATTTTGGAGACCAGGTTATTATAGGGTTAAATTCGGAACCTAATAGTTGGAATAGATGTAAATGAAATAAATGCTTAAATAGCAGTATTGTGCATGTGTAAATTGCAATCCAGTGGTGCAGGGCCTTTGGAATGACTAGTATAAAAACAACTGAAATAGGTAAAACCGGGTATTATCTTAAATGTCAAGATTCTATGTTTTAAACAGTTGTCAGAAAAAAAGCAAGCCTCGAATCTGCACTACAGAACAAAATATTGACAAAGTACAATCAAGCATGTTAAGATAAGCTACCTGTCAACCAATCACCAACAAGGCAAAATGAATAACAGAATTTTTGTTTTCTGAAGAATCCAATCATAAGAGATTCATCCAAATGGAGGGAGAGAGAGAGAGAGAGAGAGAGAGAGAGAGAGAGAGAGAGAGAGAGACTTCAAAAATTACATTTGTGCATTCTTGCTTTTGGCGGCAATGGGATGGGATGCGCTACTCTGCTCCATTCAAGCCTGATCGTTTTTTTTTGTTTTTTTTTTAAATAATCTTTTTTTGAAAGGTTCAAACCTGATCTTGTCTTGTTGGTGGTTTGGAGCAGAAAAAGAAATGGATGGTTTCCATTTCCGAGCAGCCCCAAATGCCTAGTAGACTTGTTCTTCCGAAAAACAAAACCAGCTGCATTTCACAGGTACATCCAAATATGTCCTTACACATCCAAATTCATCTCAATCACTATGGGTTCTTATCCAAGCGATAAACCAGAAACCAGCAATTCCGCAGCTCCTAAACTTTTGCTAGTTTAAATCAATGTTTTAAAGAGCTACACTATGTAGCATAGCTTAGCCTTAACACACCCTGATCCATAGCTCAAGTGGTAGACTGAGTGAAGATACCCTCATTTCAACACTGAGGTCTTGGTATCAATTCCCTAGTGGGGGTGGCTAACAGTGGGATGTGTACTAACAAGCTAACCAAAAAATAGAAGCTTAGCCTTAATACTAAGTAGATCATGAAAATAGCTTAAGTTGGATGTAGCCTACGTTACAAGATAATTTTTCTACATTGCATGATAATCCGCATATGCTACACGCTGCATAAACTACACCATATGCTATGTAGCTTACACAACAAGTTATTTTTCACTATAACATTAAAATCAATGAATGTTTTCAACGATTTGTTACATGTTTCTAGTTTCAATAAAAATTAGTTAATCTTTTCAATGGTTTTAGTAAATTAATATAAGTAACAATATTAAATCAGTTTCGTTGCTCTTTCTTTACCTAATTACCTTTATACTTAATCATTGCCATTTCCTATTATTTTAGGTTGCATTTGATTGCACCAAATATCACAAAATTTTGAAAATTTTCATTATTAATCAGCCTAATTTGGTGTAGAATATCATGAAATTGGTGCAACCAAGCGCAACCTTGATTAAAAATCTAGAAGTAGACATCATGTAGCTTACGCCTCACACTTCAGAGGGGTGAACGCTACGCTACATGTTATTCACTATTTAAAACACTGCTTTAAATAGCAATACTTAACCCCTATTTTTGATCTCCACACGCTTAAATTTTTTATTTTTTTTAAATAAAATAAATAAATCTCTGCACCCGGTTCTTTACAACCCACTGAGGCTTGGACAGGTTTGGTAGGGTTGAGGGTCAACCCAAGCCCAACACAACCTCAAGAGGACCCAAACCCGCAACCCGACATGCAAGATATTCCTTAACAGTAACAGTGTCAGTAAAAGCCACCACTGTTACCCTAGTGATACAGGTCGTTACAATGCTTTTTTTAAAGACCTGTATCAGCCCCATAACAGGGCCATTACGGATGGTTTTTTTTCCATGACAGCTGTTAAAACCCCATAACATGTAACAGTAATGGCCATTGTGGCACACCTTGCTGAGGTGCCCAACCCGAATTCCTCTATACCAGACCCGACCCAACCAAACCCGAAGCAAATATGTACGATTATTCCAAACCCAATTTCAAATTAGGTTAGCAATTTCCAACCCAAACCCAACCCAAGGATATTGAAAACCCAACCTGACTCATCCCAAAATCAGGTTGGCTCGATCAGATTCAAGTTGACCAGCATCCAACTAGCAGCCCTACAATCCATATGCTACTGCACACCAAAACCGGCAACCTTAACCTGTTTCGAAAGGGTGAACCACATGACAGGACAGTTACATGGCAACTCCAATACAACCTACTTCCTACCATACACATACCAGAGCGGAAGGTGGATCAGGACCGTCCACCTAACACAGCTAACCATGGATGAATCTCAGCCATAAAATCACACCGACCAGCCTAGCTTAGCAACCCAATCAATCACCTTAAATCGTCAATCAACAACAAAAGGCAACAGCTAAGATCGTCCAATTGGTAGGGTTCTCAAACAGTGGCCCATCGTAGATGGACGAACCCAATCAACCTTCCCCTCCACAGGGTTAATTGCATAATCTGAAGAATCTCAGCTTCAAATGAGAATCAGAATATCATAAATGACTCATAATACCACAAAAACATCGATAATTACAACAATACCACCGAATTGCAATAAATGAAAAATCAGTAAAAAAAAAAAAACATTAAAAAAGAATTAAGAAAGAAAAGGAGAGGGTAATATTGTAATTAACCTAAGGCCTCCGCCGCTGACGGGAGATTCTTCGACCCGCGGCCCGCTCGCAGATATACCGGAGTTTATGTACCCCATGATCGGACGGACCGAGTCGCTTCCCAGAAAGAGAAAGACGAGAATTACGAGAAGGGGATTCGTTTTCAGTGAAATTCCAGTAATGCCCTCTCCTTCGTCATCGGGAGATCCTAAATCAGTCCTGTGAGATTTCAAATGAAAGGCCGGGATTAGAGAGAATGGCAAGAAGTGTAAATTTCGGCTGATCGAGAGGCAAAATGGTACCTGGAAGCGGAGAGAAGCCATAGAAGAGAGAGAAAGGAGAGGTTTTGAGAGAGAGAGAAACAGGCTGAGGAAAAAAGGGCGTGGCGGGTTCTGTTTCTTCATGCTAAAAACGGTGGACACGTGTCGGTTTCTCATACGCTGGGACTGGCCTAGGGACGACTCGGTCAAACCAAGGGCCCTTCGAAAGAGAAATGATCATATACAGCGGCTGTATCATACGTCATAGTGCTCCTATTTGCATCCGAATAATTAGACCATCCAATCCATTGATCTAGACTGTTCATTGGGTTCATCATTCATTTTATGGTATCCATACGAACATCACATCTATCTAATGATGTTAACCATCTGATCACTAGAATTTAATATTGACGGGCAGGATCGTTTACACAAAAGTAGGTCCAGTAAAAAAAAATTGATCCATGCATTTGTTAAGACCCATCATGTTTTGCTTTTGATTGTAAAGGATTGATTTTGGGTTAGACAAAGGATGGCTAGAAAACATGCCAAGTCAATGATGGAATGGATCATCCAATCAGTGTGAAATGTGTTGTGGACTTGATGGACGGTTCAGATATATAGAAGATTGAACTGTCCAAATGACCCAATGCAAACTAGGAGAAACGATAACTCCAAGTGCTCTGAGAGCACCGGAGCATTTATAAGTTATGATACATTTATTTTTTTCTTCTAACTTTTCATGTAAGTACAATATCTTATCCGTACAAATGGTAGACCAGACCGTAAAGATAACAAGATAGGAAATTTAGGCCGATCCGATCATTGGGTGGTCCACACCGTTACACCATGTCATACCATCGGTTGCCTTACTGATGCTGATGCTGTATCGTCTTGTATCTGTACATCGGCCTGATTTTCGTATCAAGTGATTCTTTTGGTGTGGTCCGCCTTTCGTGCGGATAAGATATTCTATATATGTGACAAGTTGGCGGGAAAAAAAATAGAAGCCTCTGTATCTCATCATCTCTCCCTCCTAAAAGGAAGTTATGATACAGCTGAGTAAAGCTTGGGGAGTTAATTAGATACTCTGGCAGGGGATGGCGCTTGATACTCGGGTACTCAGAATTGGTCCACGTGGTATACATTAACTCGGAGACCACTTTAGGTTAAGTCTCGTTCCAAAGTAAGAGTGGCTGAACATCATAAGCTCTGATCCTTATACACCATTTTGCTGTGGAAATATTGCTGTGTATGTGTGTGTTTTTGTGTTGAGCGGTCCAATAAAACTCCAATTCAATATTCAGATGGTCAAATGTCATTTAAAATGGGACCTGACAACGAGGTAAGAATTGTGGACGACCCGTTAAAATTCAGGTCCGATTCAGGTAAAAATTGTCGGCCTACCGATTTAATGAGTTCGGTAGACCCAAATTTGACCCATTTATCACGGCAACTTGATTTGAATTGGAAGCGGATTGTGTCCTGCCCTGCCTGGACAGAAATTGGTCAGCAAGGGCTTTATGGGGCCCACCTTGATGTGTGGGTTTTATTGATATTCTTCGTATGTTTTTTTTTATAAAATAAATAAATAAATTTAAATCATTTATGAGACAAATCCAAAGCTTAAGTGGACTATACAATGGGAAGAGTGGTGATAATGACACCCACAATTGAAGCCTTCATAGGGCCCATTAGGATGTTTATTTGTCGATGAAGGGAAAAAATATCTTAACTTGATCCAAAACTTTAATGGCCCCTAAGAAGTTTTTAATGGTGAGCGTTTAATCCTTATTGTGTGGTCCACCTATGCCCTTATTTTTTAGGCTCAAATCCTCGAATGGTCTTAAAAAAATTATGAACAGCATAGATACAACCTATACATCATGGACAGCCCCACAAATCCCCTGCTTAGACCAATTCCATCCCAGCAGGGCAAGACACAATTCACTCATATTTGAATTATGTTTTGTAATTGAATATTATGCGAATAATACTCCAAACCATCTAATTAATAGTCGCTACCAATTTTTATGATAAAGAATAAGGATATGAATCTAGATTCAACGGATATGATCAAATGACTAGGATATGAATCTAAAAAGGTTTTAGAGAATTAGCATAATTAATTATTTTTGTTAGGCCCGACCAATTTCAAACTTATTAAAAAAAGATATAGATTAGGGGTTGAGCTTGGATTGAGTCTAGCCATGGCCATTTCAATATGACCTCACTGACACAAAACAAGAGTGGATATATATATATATATATATATATATATATATATATATATATATATATATATATATATATATATATATATATATGGGTTGGGCTAGCTTAATTCTGGTAGAAGGTTGATTCTGAGAAAAACTAGACCTGGCCCCTTTAGAGGTTAAATCAAATGTTGGAGCTAAACACAGCTCCATGAGTTTTTATTTAGACCCCACTCCTTAAAATGTCTAGGTCAATCCAACGACCATCCTACATCCGTAAGTCATTTAGAAGCCCATGTAGTTGACTAACGTTGTAAGGTCTAGATGTACACTTAAAAAACATCACAATGGTTTAGATTTTACTCTCTCTCTCTCTCTCTCTCTCTCTCTCTCTCCCTCCACATAACTCCAAAATTCTCTTCCTCTCCTTGCATCATTTTTTTCTTTATACTCGAAAAAAACATCACAATGGTTTAGATTTTACCGTCTCTCTACATATCTTTAAAATTTATTCCCATCCTTGCACCATTTTTTATTTTTTATTTTTGTATGTAGCCGGCATTTTTTCCATGATGCCTATCTTTTTACCCTTGCTCTATCTCAAATTTGATATAACACCCACATTGAAAAACATTCATATTAGAAATCAGATTCCTTGAAGAAAAACCTATCATCACTCCTTAAAAAATTGTACTTTGGCAATACTCAAAAGTAATGGGATACATAACATTTTTATAGTGAATTTTATGAAACAATACCTTATTAATAAGATATTAACATTATAGTCTCTTTCGACGTTAAGTTTTCATTAAACTACCTTATTAATAAAGTTATTGTCAAAAGAGTGCCTTAGGTTAAAATGACAAAAATGCTTTGATAATAAATTGATCAATGAGATAGCTTTATGAAAACTTAATTTTAAAATGTACTAGATGTAAATGCTATACTACTGAGATACTATTTTTGTAAAATTCCCTTTTTATATAAATTGCTTTTTAAAATTATAAGATATGTTTTTTCAGTGATGGAATGCGGTTCCTTAAAAGGCTACTTTCTGTACGTGATTAAGTCTGACCTCAAAATAAATTGGTTGTCTTATCCAATTGAGTAACACGTATCTTATTCAAAATCTTGAAAGAGAAACTTTAAGGGCCTGTTTGGTTTTTAGATTATCATGTAAATAGACTCGAAATTGGTATTTATTATTTATATCGGTAATTTCCTTATTCTGCTTTCCTTTAAAGTGACAATTGCCGTCATCTACTTTACCTTGAAGTGACAGCCATTTATGTTTGGAAGGTCTAGCTCATTGACAGAAAAAAAGCTACAATGAATGCATTAAAATTTGTGGGGCCAACTGATATGTATGTCTAATCCATGTTGTCTATCTATTTTACTTGCTCATTTTATGGTATGACCCAAGAGTGAAACAAGTGTGAAGCTAAAATTAACCACACAGAGAAAACGAAGAGAATCGAATGATTACCGTTAAAAACTTATCGTGGGCCATGAAAATTTTGAACCATGCTGATATTTATGTTTATCCTTCATCCTTGTATATGTGACGTTATGAACAGGTTGGACGACAGCCCCACAACCTTATGGGCCCCAGGAAAGTTTTGGTTTTGAATGGTACAAGTCATTATCTCCTTGCTTCCTCTAGTGTGGTTCAATTAAGCTTACAATCTGCCTTAGTTTTTGGTCAATGCCCTGAAATGAGATGGTAAAACATTTGGATGGCGTGGATCAGACATATATATGATTGTGGGATCCATAGATTTTGCCACCATGTATTTCTGTCCGATTTTACGCATATAGGTGGGATTTTCGAGATACATTTAAGAGAACTATTTCTTCCTTTTTCAAACATGATGTACAAGTAATTATAACTTATTTCCATTCATTTACATGTAATTTTTAAAACTAAACAGGCCCTAATACTCTAGTGGCACATGATAAATGATACACAGGCCCTTAGAAATTACTTACACTTTTTTTACATGATATAAGTCCAAATACTGGTTTTCCTGTTTAGTTGTATCATGAACTAAAATACACATTTAACTGATCATTTAAGTATTAGATTGGTGGACATTTGTTGGATGGTTTAAAATGAAATCATCCAATTATCTTACTTCAACAAACAAGTGTCTATGAATTAAAGATTAGAATCGGTAATCCAATCCGATGCTAGGACCATATCTTAGCAACGATGGGTCCCACAACTTAACTGGTTTTAATTAAATTAATGTGTAATGTGTATAGTTTTTTAGTGCCTGTGTATCATGTGCCATATGCCGCCAGAGTATTGTATGACTCATTGGTCACATCTTGTCTGCCGATGGGCTCAATTCAATTCGAGCAAATACCCAATTGTGAATTGGCCCGATTTGGCAGACCCGATAACTTAATTATGAGATTGAGGCCCACCTCCTCTCATACGAACAGAGTTTCTCAAGCTCCTTAGATACATCAGCTGTATTGTACTGCTTTTCTTTTTTCCGTGGACGTATCAGATCCATGCAAAAAGTGGGACACACCATGATGATTGGGTGACGTGTAATCAAGTTGTCCGTTCATTTGTGGATCACAAACCTGGTATGAAAATCAGGCTTATCCACTCATTGGCTGAGACACAAAGGAAAGATTTATAGACAGGGGATCGAATTATTGAGTGTATTGGTGTGGCCCACGCAATGAATGGCTCGGCCTGATTTTCGTACCAGGTGATCACAAGGTGCGGTCCACCTTTTTCGAAGATGGATATTCTATAATGGTCCATCGCTCAGTGCTCCAAGCTACATGGGTATATGAGGAGCATTCAATCAATTGATCTGGACCGTCTGGTGTGGAATAGACCATCGTGCAAAAGTTACAATAATCAAATGATCTATCCATCCAAAAGTTGGCCTTCGTTTTTATATCCATCCATTTCCAATCTGTGAAAGGGATGGATAGGATTATTTAATTTAAGTGATTCTTCAGAAGCGTAAGCAATCCATGATGGCCCCTGCCAAATGCACGGTTCAGATTCTTTGACATCCATGATTGTGGATTGATTCTCCTGTATTTTAACAATTTAGTGGGGAGTATGTTGGTGGTAGACAATTGGATTTGAACGTTCAAATATAAGAACGGATCAGACCGTTCCTAAAATCGAGTGTGCCACGTGTACGGAAAATGGATTATCCAAAAAAGGCCACCACCTCTCTAACCTAATCAGTGGACGTTCTTGATTCTTTTGCCACGGTATGTTCAGGTGGGAATTCGTGTGTAAGATCCAAGCCATCCATTAGATGGGCCGTGCTATGAGGGCCGGATGAAGCAAATGATTTCTAAGCCATCCATTCGTGTCCTAGTTCCTACACTGAGGCCCACCCAGTGAGTTGGGCAGCTTCACTTTCTCCACACGTACCAGAGCATGGACTGTTGCACAAGTGTGCGGATGGGGACAGGTCAGATAATATCGTAGAGCCATCTATACACAGCACACGTGGCAGGGTGACATATGAATCGGGACCATCCATCTACTTTCCTACACTGTAACGATCTTAGCCATCTGATTTAGTAGCATTCAAAGAGACGGTCGAAAAACAAAAACAGTTAACAGATAATATTCATCATCAGATGGAAGGCACCGACTAATGCATCGACATGCCACGTGTGCCGTAGAGAGATGGCTCTACGGACGGCATTGTCCTTTTGCTATCTAAGCCTTCCACGTGGATGGTGGGTGCTATACACGGTGCTGAAATTCTCAATCCTAACATCATCTAATTCGATCTGTTAGGTAATTTCTTACCTACCAAAATGAGTGACGAGAAAAAGTTCGTCATGGTGGACACTACACGTGTCATCCAACCACTTTCATCTGGACGCGGCTTGGGTGGATTCCCGGATCCACCGAGGTCGGTCGATCCCTGACTGTGGGGCCCACCTTGATGTATTTGCCTTGCATCCACGCCGCCCATCTGTTTTGACAGCAGCTCATTTAGTGGATGATCCAATAAATGAAACAAATCCAAATCTTACGTGGACCACACCACAGGAAACAGTGGTGATTGAATACCCACCCTTAATTTCTTAGGGGCCACATCTAACTTGTTGATAAGGTCACAAAGACGTGGATGAAGAGACCATACAAATATCAGCTTGATCCAAAACTTTTGTGGACCACAAGAAGTTTTTAATTGTCATTCACACCTTTTCCTGTGGTGTGGTCCACCTGAGACTTGGATCTGCTTCATTGGAACATACCCTAAAATCGTCTGTCAAAACGTATGGACGGCGTAGATGTAAGGCACATACATCAAGGAAGGCTCCACAGTCAGGGATCGACCGACCTCGGTGGTTCCGGAATCCACCGAACCCGCCTCTTTCATCACGAACACGTGGGACAGGAATTATGCGATGGGGAGTTATTTAATACTCTTGCTGCCTATACCGCTTGATACGCAGGCACTTCAAAATGGTGCACGTGGCATGTATTAACTCAAATTAGACCGAAATTGGGAAGCATCCTGTTTCTGAGTTGTACTCCAAAATTAAGATTGGCTAGGCAACCCAAACTCTGATTCCTGGACATTTTTATTTTTTTTTCTAAATAAGACCATTTTATAGCAATAAAATACCCGAATAAAAGTAATTTTTAGTTCCTGATACCACTAAAATGGTACCTATAATTTGGACGGTTTATTTCAAACCACTTGTCCACCACATGCATTTTCTGCCTGCATATCATCCATCACACCACCCCAGAGTATCAAAGTTTTTCTTTTAGATAGTACGTGTACAGTTAGGGCTGTACACGAACCGAGTTAGCTCGGCTAGAAAAGGCTCAATTCGGCTCGGTTGGAAACTGAGTTGGAGCTGAATTTCTAACCGAGTTCGAGCTTGCCTGTGCCCGACTAGACTTGGATCAAACCCAAAACGAATCGAACTCAGATGGAACCAGTTTGGTGACTCGGTTACTTTAATATTGATGTTGCTCACCAAGCGTTTGATGAAAATGCTGTACAGGTGAACTCGACCGGAACTGCCTGAGCTGCTGACCGAACCGAGCCGAGGCGAGGGGTACCGCTGTACACCCGTTCCCAAACCTGCCAAGTGAAGCCCATGGTTTTGCAATCCAGATTGCGTACTTGAATGGCTAGGAGCACCAGCTCATTGTAATCACCATCTACGACTTGGTGACGGGACATGTGCGTGTGGCCCACCTCCCCCGATGAGTGGGAAATGCCAGTGGAATTCCTGAGAATGGAGATGGAATCATGAGATTCTTCTGATCCAGGTGCATCGTCATCACATGATACCAATCCATAGACGATTGAGACGTGGAACTGTAATCATATCTAAATGACTACAATCGTTTGAAAAAGAGGAAAATGCAATCTATGATGTGGCCACTGGTAGCTGTTCTCGGGTTGCCTAGTGGAGCACACAGCACCGACGTGGTACTGTGTGCTACTGGAAAAGCTGTGGGCCCCACCATGATGTATGTATTTTACACAAGCCATCCATCCATCCATCCATTTTGCCAGCTCATTTTATCGCATGAGCCAAAAAATGAGGTAGATCCAAATCTCAAGTGAACCACACCATAGCAAACAGTAGCGATTGAATGACCACCATTAAAAACTTCTCAGGGGCCACAAGTTTTGGATCAAGCTGATATGTGGGTTTTCCCTTCATCCAGCTGATAGCCAATAAACATTACAGTGGGCCCATGATGTTTTTAATGGTAGTCATTTAACCACCACTTTTCCCTGTGGTGTGGTCCACCTGAGATTTGGATCAACTTTATTTTCGGGCTCATGTCCTAAAATGAGCCGGCCAAACAGACGGACGGCATAGATATAGAACACATACATCATGGTTGGGCCCACAGTGCTTTTCCAGCACTACACAGTACTGATAGCTAGCTCATTGATGGTGCACAATAGGGGCCCACTCTAATCCTCTAACAAGGAGAAATGATCCAGTTCTCCCCGACCGACCAATCTGGATCTTTGATCATATCCATCAAAAACTTCTTGGGTCACCATGCAAAATTCACTGATCCGAAGATCTGATCAGCCGTAAGCTGGCTTTATTTTTACAGCCATCCGTTTGTTGGGATTGCCGAAACAGTACTACTGGACAACCATAAGAGGTATATAACTCATATTACCACGGGTCCCATTTTAGATACATCATAAATGAAAATTTACAACTGATTACCCAGCTGGCCAATTGATAGATAACTAATGTGCCACTTTAATAAGGCGGACGGTCCAATTTTTATTTTTATTTAAAAAGAGGGTCCATCAATCAGAAATCAGGAACGTCCAATCAATCCAACCTTGGGTTATTTGGACCTCTGCGTCATGGGTTTCACGATACGAACATTTCAGTACGTTAATTACGCGAATGCCACACATACAATTTATGAGCGCATGCGTGTGAACCATCACACACTATCGGGCGCGGATTGGATACTGACACGGTCAGTAGCCAAATCGCTACTGAAGTGACGTCACCTAGCTCTGTGGACCCCACCATGATGCAGGTGTTGTATCCATACCGTCCAACCATTTTTAGAGATCGTTTTATGGCATTGCAAAGAGAACGAGATAGATCTAAAGTGAAAGTGGACCCCACCATAGAAAATAGTGGGGACAGTGACATCCACCGTTCCAAACTTCTTAGGGGCCACGGTAGTTTCCGATGAAGATGATATATTTTTTTTTCACTTCATCTATCTCTATGTTAACTTATGAACAGGATGGATCTCAAAAATACATCACTGTGGGCCCTATAAATGTTTCAACGGTGGGTGTGATGGCTCCCACAGTTTTATGTGGTGGGTCCACTTAAAATTTAGATCTATCTCATTCTCTTTGTAATGCCATAAAATGATCTCTACAAATGGTTGGACGGTATGGATACAACACGTGCATCATGGTGGGGTCCACAGAGCTTGGTGACGTCACTTCAGTAGCGATTTGGCTACTGACCTTGTCAGTATCCAATCCGCGCCCCACACTATCAGAGTATCATATAATTCCCTATTTTTCAATAATTTAGGACAAGGTTGCAGACATCTGTTTTTGTCATCGTTGGTTTGAACCATCCACAAGACCCAGCACTGAAGTTACATATCAGCAGATGTGTCACATGTGAGCCACACACAGGCCTGGCCCAAACAGCCCATTGTCAGCAATTCGGCACACGACATAAATGTATGTCACTGCAATTATTTATTAGGCAACACATACATCTTGTGTTGCAATCTTCAAACGTGAGCATTGGTTTCATTTTTTTCTAATGTTTACTTCTTCGTGCATGTGTGGCCTGGCCCACTCGATCGGCGGATTATGAACGTCATATGGGAAATAGGGATTTTGATCCATTTTCTGACTGGGCTCGACCAATTCTTTTCAGGCTATGGTTTGTGTCTGCTGTGCTACTCCCATTCTGGGCTTGAGGCTTGGATTGTAAGTGTCGGGTCCATCCTTATGTCCGGGGGAGGCAAAATGAAAATGGGTCAGGCCCATAAGCATTGGGCACCAGCCCAGACTAATATGCTAGCAAAGGATCCAATCTCACTATCCTAGATCGACCTTCAGTGGCAGTTTTAGGTCCATATTTCAATTAGAATGTGGATCTATAGCTGGTCTGGGTGAACCCCAGATGCCGAAGGCGTTCTGGGGATGAAGACTGTCACTCATGTATTCCGCCACTGCAGGATGTCCAAATCAAGAAGGTTTAGTCATTTCACAATGGCAATCTAGTCATTTGGAAAACTCAAATCAATGGTTGGCAGGAATTTGCTGATGCCTACCATTCTGTGCAAAAACGCAAGACAACAGTTCCTCTGGCTCAGGAAGAAAATCATTTCATTTTGGTGAATCATCTGGTCTATGTGGTTCGTCTACCTTATGAAGAAACCTAGATACACACAGCCAAAAAGCTTCTGGTAGCTTAAGGCGTGAATGCCTTGCCAAGGCAGAAATGACATCCAAAGTAAATCTATGGACCTCTGGTTTCAGTGCCATGCGTATTAGCATTGCAGTCCATACCTCTGGTGCCGAATTCACAGCAAGTCGAAATGAAAGAAACCCATTCACCACCCTCGTGAACATTGCATGTCCCTGCAGAAACACAATAGCATCACTCGCATAAGGGAATTCAAGATCATATAATCAACAACACATGCAAAAGGGATTATTGTGTACATGGTTTAGAAAGGCAGGCTGGGTCAAGTCCAACTCTGGGATTGAACAGGCAAGGTGCTTGACTGAGTTGGGTCCCTCAAGACCCTTAAGGGCCTCTTGAATAGAATGCAAAACTGTGGAATGCAACCAATTTTTAATGACAAGGCACTTGACACTTGTTTGGGAAGATGCGGATGCTGTGGCAAACTGTTTGCATTTGCTTTCCTAGACAAGAGAGTACAACCTTTATTTTCAAAATGTCAAATGAAAGAAAAGAATTTGCCTCTGATGTGACATTTTAAATGGCAATTTTGCAGGAGAAAAAATGTTTCCTTATGTGGGATTGCAATCAAAACAGTTGCAAATTCAAAGGAAAGGCATTTTCTAGGATTTTTCTTCAATAAAACAAACAGATGAAAAGGGTTCGCTTCCCCTAGTGCTAATTTCAGTTTAACCTCCCACTTATGTTACATTTTTTTCTACCTCCCTTGCATTCATCTAGTTTACCTTTAATCCAAAAAGGCCCTAAATTTCATAAGGGCTTAGATTGGGAGCTTGTAAATGGGAAATGGATTTGGAGGTAAATGAATTGAGAGTAAATTGCTTACATAGTTGTCTTTGGATGGGAGTAATGAAAATGCTTTTAAAATCAAAAGATTCTGTTTGGATGGGAGTAAATGGGAGGAATTGAAATATATTTGAATTTTTCAATATATTCACAGGAATACATGCAATATGCCAAATCAGCTTAATATCCCAACTTAGTGTACGTATGCAATATTTATTAAAATGACTGTAATAAGCCCATTGAAATATATACTTTAGCCAAAAATGAGGAAATTTCGAGCCTCAGGTAGGCCACAAACAAGCAACTTGCCAACTTTTTTTTAACCGTCCATTTAGATGGCCATCCTGTGAACGGTTTGGATCATTCTTTTGGTGTGAATTTAGTGATGTAGTCAATATTTGGATTGTTTTGGAGTATCATTAGTATGACTAATGTACGGTGGACATGTGAATAGCAACACCTTTGTTCACACGTGTGACTCTTCAAGGGAACTCAAAAAGGCAGTTCACCCCCATTTACTTCCAAATCCTCTTGTAGAGAGGATTTCATTAACATGCACATTTACTCCTATTTCATTTCATTTACATGTGTTTACTTCCATCCAAACACACCTCAAATACCATTTACTTCTATTTACTCCCAATTTCACCCATTCACTCCCATCCAAATGGCCCCTAAAGGAAGATGTACTCGGGTACACGGTTATGCACATACCATCACATGAACCTACACACACACATGAATGCCTAGCCACACATGCATGCTGTTGCAAAAAAATGC
The DNA here is from genome assembly GCF_029962835.1 of Magnolia sinica. NCBI lineage: Eukaryota > Viridiplantae > Streptophyta > Magnoliopsida > Magnoliales > Magnoliaceae > Magnolia > Magnolia sinica. The sequence goes on from NC_080582.1 coordinate 84,464,515, forward strand.
AGATGAACAGGTGCATACAAATAGGCCTGCTTCACTGCAAACGAAGTTCTATTCCGGACAGACTGTCTGGGTCATGCCGTCTTGGAGCCACTATCTAGGTCTTGGGTCACAGTCTTGGATAGGCCATCCAGGTCTTGGGTCACACCATCTTCGATAGGCTATCTAGGTCTTGCCATCTTATATGCTGTTTGTCAAACACCCTGGAATAGGGAGTAAAGACGGACAGTGACACATGGCACACGTGAGGAGCATAAAGATGGATGGTGGCATATGTTGGGAGGATAAGGTGCATAAGCACATCGACACATGTGGCGCCTGTAGGGCACTAGAATATTTATGGTGGCACATTGGGCAGTGGAACATGGACGTTGGCACGCGGCACAGTCGGTACATGTGACCCATGTGCACAGACTGTTTTTTTCTGAAGTGCACTAAAGTGGGGATGGGGTTTACTTGTCTTCATTTAAACTTTTTTAGGGACATGCTATCCTGCTTTATTCCACCTTTTGGGGACAAGCTGGTCCTTATTTTGTAAGGTTCCTGTGTATAAATGGTTTACACAAACCATGAACAAGCCGTCTGGCCCAGACAGCCTGTGCCGGATAGAACTTTCCTTGCATACAAATGGCCCTATATATGCATGAACATAAGATACACACACCAGCTTAGGTGATTCCACATTTACATGCATATGCTTTTATAGGTTACCTGAATAAGCACTAGTGTCGACCTTGACAAGTAGATTACTGCATACTGATGGTCATCAATTACGACAGCAGAGTACCCAAAGCTAAGAGTAGAAGGGTGTGTTTGGTTGCACCAAATGTCATGATATTTCATGAAATATCATGAAATTTGGTGCAACCAAATGCACCCTAAACAAAATGATGAACTCCAACAAACCTCGAAATCTGATGTCTCTCTCAGACCATGATTCTCATTGAAAATGCAACGCAGAGCTTCCCCATGAAGAAAGGCATCTCCTGCCTTGATTATGTCCTTAACAAGGAAAACCCGCACCCTTCGACCTTTCTCTGATAGAATGAAATGAAATAAATCTTCTGTCGCAGCAACAACAGAGCGCATGTCAAAGGACTTCCATCCTCGAGCATGTGAAGCATTTGTACCAGATTTATCAGATTTCTCTTCAGCTGACTCAGATGCCTGTTCAGAAATTGCTGCTACCTGGAATAAAGGAGAATTACATTTCAGAGAACGTTTGAGGCCCCAGTTGCAGGATCCCTAAAGACAAAAGGAAATTAATGGTAACTGATAAATTTATTCTCTTTAATCAGGGTCGGAATATTTGGTAGGCATTATTGATGCAGCCATCATTTGATCCTCCAATTGCTAAGTTCAAATCAGGCAATGATTTATCGTTTGATTGGGTTGTGGGGCCCACAGATCCAATTGGATGCCCCATTCAATGGTTTGATTGGCCTGTGAGCGCCCAACATGGCCCATTAATGATCCAATTGGCCTTTGAAGCCAACAAGACAAATTGGGTGATTCAAATGGACTGATTGGACTGTAGACGCCCCACAAGTCCAACAGGAAGCTGCTTTTATTTATTTCTTTTTCCACACCAACTGTTTTTATTTTTGGTGTTGTTTTAACTGGACCCAACCCTTGTATAGTAGGATGGTATTTGGACTCTTTTAGATGGCTTTTAATTTAGTCCTTTTATCTCTTTCAATACAAATTCAAGATCCTTTTAAAAAAAAAAAAAAATCAGCAAGTGAGATCACTGGAAGAAACAGCAGGACAGGAAAAAATCTGATAAGGCGATGGATAGTCCCTCCATACAAAGATATATCGACCCCTCCTTTGCAAGCGAATCTACAATATAATCAAGATTTGAAGTATGTTCCAAAACTGGCACTATTGCCTGATACGTATTGGTATCATCCATGAACAATACGGCTGTATCGGCCTGTATCAGCCCAAAACAGACTGACACGGGCAATAGGGGGCGTTACCTAGTAAACCGATTCTAAACCTTGAGTATTACTAGCTTCCCTAGGAATGAATATGCTTGACTTCCAAGGACTGAGACAGCATCTTTAGGCCATTTACAATAAAGACTAAATTCGGAGGATGTTTACTTCTCCCAGAAAGCCCAAGTGATTACAAAGGATGAGTCCCCTAAAACCATATGAGGGCCACCCACATGATTATTAAAGATATCCAGCCCAGTTTTAATCACTAACTATTCCATGCTATTAGAGTTCCCAATCCACACAGTCAGGGTGAATTTGATGGTGCCATGTTCATCCTTTAAAGCTCTCCCCCTATACAGGAATCTCTACCCAAGGAGCTCCCATCAACATCGGGCTTCCAAAGACCCAAAGGACGAATCATTGGATTTCCTTTCAAACACAGCCTCCAAAAACCATCACTACCTTCCATTCCTAGAGAAGATCCAAAATCAGAATTCCTTTGGACACATTAGAGGTGCTACCCCAATTCGCCAAATCCTTCTTAATCTTGGCCACTAAATGGGTCAAGCTTGAGACCTTGCCTTAGAAAACTCTTTTTTTTTTTTTTCTCCTTCCAAATTACCACGTAATCACATGAGGAAGCATTCTCAAGGTTTTAAGTTGGGGCTTGAATGACCAAACTGTTGCATTAAGAAAGTTCTTGAGTCAAATTACAAATGCCTATATGTGGGCCGATGTGATTTAAGATTTGGTTTATTTTGAGTAGGAATCTAGAGAAGGCTATAAAGGCTTACATACGAGATGGAATAAGAGACACTGACACTATGATTATTATTGTTATTATTGGTAGAGAAAATCACTCTTCTTTATGTTTCTTGTGATTGGGAAATCATCTAGTCATGTGATGCTTCTAGACAAACTTTGGGAGTGATTCCCTTGGGCTTTTGTGTGGTTTGACTTGACATAGTCATACTCTTTCCTTTATTTCTTTAATTTTAAGCAATTGTTGGATTGATTGAGAAGTAATTGGAACATATTGTGGAGGAAATTAATCATAGAAATTGGTATGAATTCAATTCTCTGTGGTTCATGAATAATGGGGGTCAAGATTTTGTTTGGACGACCCGCCGGGGGTTTGGGCGAATGGCTAGCGTCGTGGGTTTGCTCCCCATAGACGTAAGTTCGATTCCCCTCCCCGTTCTTTACCCAATGCACGTGATTTGCAGGCATCCGCAGGGATTAGTCTCACCTTGAAAAGGGGCGGGGATACCCATTGCCATTTTTTAAAAAAAACAAAGAAAAAAGAAGAAAAATAAAGGAAAGAAAGGAAGAAGATTTTGTTTGGATGAAATCCTAATGAGAATTACAGAGCAGCACATCACAGTTTCACCATGCCACATGCACCTCTAAATGCAGCTGCATCCAAGCAATGCATCAGGTGGGCCCCACCATGAAGATGACCTATCCAAGAATACACCAGCCAACTCACATGCACCTCTAAATGCAGCCGCATCCAAGCAATGCATCAGGTGGGCCCCACCGTGAAGATGACCTGTCCAAGAATACACCAGCCAACTCACATTGGCCATGCGTGAATGACAACAAACTGATTGAAAGGATAGACAATAGTCCAATGTTGGTGTAAATGTGGCCAGTCTGATGAGTTGACCAGCCTGATTTTTGGTCCAAATAATCTAAAAGGAGGGGTCCAGCTAATGCATGGCAAAGATACCCCAGCATGTGGGATTAACAATACTCATTAGTGTACATAGTGTTTGTAGTATTGGTATCATTACATGTATCATTCATTGGGGATACAGAAACATGCATTGACATCGCCAATATTATCACTCAAGCCTGGAAATGTATTGCTAACTAAGGGAAACGTAGGAAACACAAAGAAATAGTGGAATTTCTCAAGGAAACTTTAGGAGATGCAAAAATACACATATTTGTATATTTATGAATCAAATAATTACAAAAAAGACGCATACATGATAAGTTTCTCTTCGATGAGGGTCTAAAAGCATGTACTGTTGACTAAGGGAAACATTACAAAAAAAATGGGAAAATGGTGGAATTTTTTAATGATACTTCAGGAGATAACTAAAATACACATATATGCATATTTAAGAATAAAAAATAGCAAAAAAGACACATATTTGCATATTTATGAATCAAATAATAAGTTTCCCTTTAATGGAGCCTAAAAGCATGTATCATTGACTGAAGGAAACATTGGAGAAACATGGGGAAATGGTGGATCCATCCATCCATGCATGCACATACATATGTACAAACACACATGCTTGATCCATCCATGCATGTGTGCGTGCACACACACACATCCATCTATCCATCCATCCACCCACCCAACCAACCAACCATCCAACCAATCATCCATCCATCCATCCATCCATGCACGCATGCATATACACACACATACAAACATGCATTTCATCATACAACCATGTGCCCATAAAAAAAAAATTTAATGGATTTTTTTTTTTTAATAAACAGACTTTTGGCAATATCGATACATTGGTGATATTATCGAAATATCACCGATACACTGGTGATACAAGCGATGCCTAGAATTTGCATAGTTGAAAAGCTTGGCGATACAAGAGACGCCTAGAAGTTACACGGTTGAAAATATTGGCGATACTTAACGATATATAGCCAATACCTGGAATTTCTGATACTACTAGTATTATCAATATCACCAATCTGGAGATACAGATAATATCGGGGATATTATTTATCATATCAGGATACCCTGAACAATGTAATCAGCTATTACCAGTCAACTTGACAGTCGCATAAAAGCAATTTACGAAAGGAGACTTTCATTTTTCAGCACGTCTTGAAGAAACATTTCAGATGAACCACAAGTTAGTAATAAGAAATTAGTAAAAGGTGGTACTTGAATGTAACAAAAAACTAACAAGGAGTAGATTTCCCACCAGGCGTTCTAACCGGTTCCATCGGATGGAGCCATTGTTGCGGATAAGAAGCTCCCTTAATATTTTCCTCATATCAGGATTTGGGTCTGCAAGGAGTCTCCCGATGACAAAAGGATATGCACTCTCGAGAACTTTGAAATCAGGATCCAATGCTTTTGCAGTCCCTTCTAATGACCCCAATGCTCTTATTACCAGAGCATAATCTGGGGGCAGAGAGAAGTCAAACTCATACATAACATCATAAAACTGGTCCATTATACCCTGAAAGTATTGAATGCAAAAAATTTCAGCCACATTAATGCTTTCTTCTTTATGTCGAATCCATCATATTGTCTGAAAATGGAAAATGGTAAGCCACGGGTCAGGAAACAAACCATACTGGAAACTGGGGCATCATGCCTCTTTGTGACAATACGTTATGGGTCATATCATAGCAGGCATCATTTGAGAAGAATTTAGATATTCAGAAGATCTCAAGCTCTATTACGGAGCCCACCAATTCATCCATTGAATGAAAACATACAAAAAAGTACAGAAATTGTTTTAAAACAACCTCCAAGACATGATTCAAGTGTAGAAACTTTCTTGCAACAGCCTTCTTAAAACATGACATATATAGAAACTGTCTTGAAATAACCCTCTTAAGACATGATGTAAATAATACTACAAAGTATAGGAAATGTCCTCAAACAACCCTCTAAGACATACTTACTCCAGGTCCAATCCTCCGTGCCATAATAAAATGTATTGAAGCAGACCCTTACCATGGAAGAGAAGTACATGATCCTTGACCCAAGGATACGCATGGTATCCTTGGGCCTCGAGACTGTACAAGGGAAGGGGCCCATGGTTTGGCTACCCAGAAAGTTGATCAGAGAGGCCTCACTGCTCTCCCCCCCCCCCCCCCCCAAATCAAAGGTAATAGGAATGGATTCCCTAGACAAAGGGCAGATCAGATAACACCCTTCTAGATAAAATGCTGCCAACATTATTTTGCTTCTCTTCCAACTTGGACAAACCATGGCCCCACTTGTAGAGATTCAAGGCCTGAGGCTACTATACATATTCACAGGTTGAGGGCATAATTCGTCTAACATATAGTCCAAGCCATGCAGAACAAGAGGGACTATGTGCTTCAACTAAACCAAGCAGCAAACATCTTTACCAAGATGTCTAGCAAAATATCTGGGAGCACTCAAAACAAGATCGCCGAGCTTATGAATTCACGACAGGCACTAAACTGTTTGAATGTCAATAAATCATCTCATAATCATTATTGCATTAGAAGTGGTACTTCCGCCATGTCTAGAAGTAACCATGTTTCTTCGGGAAGACAACTTGATAATATACAAAATAAGATAAAAACAGGTGGAGCTGTTCTCGCCCTGCTATTGGCTTGGAGAGAATACCAAGGCACATGCTAACCTTTTAAACATATGCTTATCTGTTTCAGGAAGGATAGCCAATTTAACCGCAATTTCGAGTTCATCCAAATGGTACCATTTTGCAAATCATCATGCATAAACATCAATGAATATGTGACTAAGGTCGCATTGTTATTCATCTTTATCAACTTCAACATGAAAGCAGAACTAGTTATGATCCCAGATAAACTAAGACCTCCAGAAAGGGAAAATATTAAAAACGAGGAAGAAGAAGAAGACAATTAAACAATGAAATAAGAAAAACTAGAAAAGGACGGTGATACAAACCTGGAAATCCTGTGTTTGTCTGGATTCATCACCAAAGGATGCTTTTAAGGCATCTGCAATTAACTGAATATCTTCCCCTTCGGGAACAAACCCCAGAGAAAGAAAGTCATTTGCCAAGCCCAGGGAGTCACGGTTAACAAAGTGCACAAGCTGAAAGAAACAAGTTTGACTTAGTTACAAAAAAATTATACAAATGTTCAGGATTAACTGCAATACCCAACAAAGCAAGGAAGAAAAGCCACTGAGCACGGGAAGTTCTAAAGAGACAATGAAGAAACAGAAGGTCAAAGCATAACTATATAAATGAATAATTAGCTCCCCATAAATAATTAATAATTTATAGGATTCAATTACATGCTCGAGATCTACTTATTCAACGAAAAATAGAAATGGGAAATGGGCACCTCACAAAAAAAGAAAAAAGAAAAAAAGATTCAAATCTTAAGGCCAATGGCAAGCTATTTGGAGAGTCAACAACATATGGGAGTGTTGAGAATCAACCCCTTCTGCAAAGCCATCATGTTTGTCATATTATGTGGCATTGCACTTGAAGGAATCGTACTCAAATTAAACCCATCAGTTAGTAACATGATAATCAGAGTACTCTCCAAACATCAGCTAATCCAGTTTATTGTGCTAGAACACGGTGTAGAACATCACTTCATTTAGTAGTAGAGGATGTGGTCAAGCCTGAACACATGAGGAGCAAAGAACAAATAGCAAACCAAGGACTAGAAGAACTTCTGGACCATTTTTTATTGGACATAGTTCAGATACACACACACACACACACAAAAATTTAAATAAATAAATAAATAATCCCAAAATTAGCAACTACATTCACACTCCACTTTGCTTTCTCCTACTCAGCACTGGTCTCCTGTCATGTAAGACCAGCAAGTAAGTAGAGTTCTTAACCTGGACCGAGCATTGAGATATGCCAACCACTTGTATTACAGCAAGTACAAGACTAGTTAATAGTGCCACCAGCTTAAATCAGGCAGAAGTTCAGGAATGTGGAAAATTAGTCTGTGAGTATATCTTATATATAATTGAAGTAAACCTTACAAGCATGCACAATCAAATGTAAAGGGACTAAGAATTTAGAGCTGCCATGGATATTCTGCAGTAGACCTATGGTGCAAGGAAAACTAACCACTTGGATAAGTCCTACACGATAATGACGTGGTATATCTCCCATCATACCAAAGTCAAAGTATGCAAGGGATCCATCTCTTGTGGCAACAAGATTGCCAGGATGTGGATCAGCATGAAAGAAGCCCTCTTCAAGCAATTGCCTGAATGAGCAATAAAGTCCCTAATAAACCAAATGAAAGAAAAGTTAGAGTATGTTATGGTTGGTCAGATTTTATGTTCTAACATCTAAAACCATGCCAAGTGATTGATCTCAACAAAAAACCAGTACTATAAGCATCGGGTTGATCCATGCATGTGCTGTGCCTTTTTTCTTTTTCTTTTTTGTCATTGTCAATTCTGAGTAAAAGTTCTGGTGCTTGATCATGATGGATATGAGTTTCAAGAACACTGGTGAAATGACAACAAAGGTTGGGAAACAAGCACCAGAGCAATTTTCATATTTCAGTTCCAAACGGACCATATCCAAACCAATACAAAAAATACCAGTCCATGATTCAGAACCAAACCAGGGACACAGCTCCAAGTTTTGAGGCTGAAGCATTCAAACGATGGAGATATCACAGGAGCGGTTACATAATGGCCATACCTGTGGTGTAAACATTACGGGTTACGGGGCGAAACGGCCATAATGGCTGTTACAGAATATATGGCCCGTTACAGGCCCGTAACAGGGCCCGAAGCAGATGTTTTTTTTTTTCAAAAGAAAAAAAGAGAAGGCCCGTATCATAATGGTAACATTGGTGGCCATTATGGCCACCATTACCGTTATGGAATACATTGATCATAGGTCATTCTACTGATCATCAAAGTTATAAGAACAAAGCTACATATCATGGTTTCACTGAGGAGCAATATATACAGAAACCTGATCAATCAATTGCTTTCGGTTCAAAGATGCTTCCATCATGCGATCCACGTCAGTGAGTTTGATACCATCTATCCATTCCATTGTAAGCACAGCCTTACGGGTGAAGTTCCAATATATTTTTGGCACCTTGATACAATTTTTCCTTGAATTTCCAATGCCATCCACAGCTGATTTTCTTTTATTATTGTTCTGATCACTGCCTGTCAATCAAAAGCTGATTTTGATCAACGTGTTTCAAATGCACCAGTAACAATATTGTTTAAGAGTTATGACAATAGCCAGCATCAAATCTCAATGTCTTGCAGTAGCTTCTTTACAGAAGTTACTTTAGGACAAAAAAAATTTTCAATCTGCCAGAGCAGTAGTAAACTTGTAGTTCTTCATTTTCTCTGACGAAAGAATGCCAATAACATTTGAGTCCATGGCAAATAAAGGTAAAAAACAAAAACAAAATTAAGTTTTGCAAATGTGAATATGAAAAGTAGAGTGGAGGCATTACTTGGATAGAAAGCATAAAGTGAAGCAAACCGCTCTGCATTCTGTGCCTCTGAGATGTAATCAATTTCTTCAAACATGTGCCTGACCTGCACAGTTACATAAAGCCTGGAGAAATGGATAAGCTTGTCCTCCAGCTATCATCTTAGAACCAAGTAGAAAATACATATCAGTGAAGAAGAAAAAAATTAACAGCAAATTGCATTTGGAACAATCAATAAACTATGTAACCTGGGCATCGACAGATCTCAATGTCGCATTACAATTCCTAGCAACTAGATTTGTCAACACATCCATATAAATGCATTGAAATGTCAAACATTATTGAATAGCATAGAGTAATTATTTATATGTAAAATATGCCAAAAAATAAAATACTCCAATAAAACCTAAAATTACATGTGAAAGATTCCAAAAAATAAAATATGATAATAAAACCTAATATTTAACATTATACATTGAATTGTGCCAAGGTTGTAGCTGTCTTCATGCTTGTCTGCATTGATGGATGTTGACAGAGCAGGAAGCTAATAAGTGTTGTCCTTGCTTCAAATATTCAATAATTACAAGAGATAAATGGCGCTGAATTTTACATGACATACAGATCTCATTCTTTTATTGATTAGTTAACTTGGAGATTAAGTATAGCCAAGGAATGTTCATTAATTCCTCCAGTCAGCTAGAAGATTCAAAGATCCAATGCATATGAGCAAGGACCAGCATGGTTTAAACCAAGTATGCATATGAAGATATGGAGTCTTTGTGAATTATTTTGGGACCAGTCAGCGAATCCTACACAATGCCTCTTATCAATGGACTTTATGATGATGTGTTATCATCTCAAGTCTTTTTTTCCTTTTCTTTTCTTTCCTTCTGTTTTGCTGATGATCTAAAATCTGTATTAGATCATACTCAAAATGTTCCAACTGACAGCATAAAAAAATTGCAAAATGCATAAGATTTTGAGACAGAGCACTATATATTACAAGGCAAGTATCCACATAAGAAAACCCTAACATATTAAAGGCAAAAAAAAAAGGGAGAGAAATGGTAGCGCACCATCTCATTCACTGCTACCAATAGATCCTTCCGAGCCTTGGCAAATCGCTTCAATTGGCCTCCAATCATATTAAACAATAGGGCGTCAAGAGTCAATGAGAGTGACATACCAGGTCTCTGCACTTTAACAGCGACAAGTTCCCCAGAATGCAGGTGAGCTGCATGACTTGAAACAACAAAAGAAAGCATTTAGACCTGGATAAATTAACACAAACATTAACGAATATGTATTTATGTATGCATAAGTTTGTATGTGCAAGAATCCACTTCAAGAGCCGCCATGAAGTACACACAAGTACAAAACCATATTACAAGGAGAACAACACATGCCCTCATATCTACAATGATAGATTCTCTAACCTTTATACACCTGCCCCAGGGATGCTGCTGCAATAGGTTTCTGGCTGATATCAGCAAAAATTTGTGAAACCGGAGCACCCAACTGAGACTCAATTGACCTCATTGCAACATGATTTGGGAAAGGTGGGATTTGATCCTACCAATGAATTCAAAATATACAATTAATAAATGAAAAGGAAAGAATTAAGGGCCCTCTCAGAATTGAGAAGATTGGGAATAAATTTGCAGCTCTTAAACACACCAAAAGAACTAAGAAATTAGGATAGTCGCAACATGTAATGGCTCATATTAGATTAGTAGTAGGGGTTGGATGTGTGAGCCAATCAAATCATTTTTCACGACAATCATGACCACATAATGTATGGAAAATCTTCATGATTCATGACTCGCATTAATTTCACAGAGAAAAATAAACTTCCAGAATAGAATCAGGTCTAATGTGAAACTATTTAACACATGCACAAAAGCAGAAACCATTGTAATTGTGCATGATTTTTCAGTAATGTTTGTTACAATGCAGGGTCACAGAAATTTTAGTTATCTCAAAAATGAAAATCTTGGAGGTGGAAAAAGGAAAGGCAGTCGTCGAAGAAGACAGTAACTTCTCCCGCAGAGAAGATGAAGGGGATTGGGTGAAAGTCCAGAGTCGAAGGAATGTCAAGGCCTCCGCTCCTTTCGGAAGATCCAAATATTTCTCCTATCCAACCTTGTTCGTTAAGGGCTACCCTCTTGGGTGGTATCCTCTGAATCTTGAAAAGATTTTCGGTCGTGCCGTTGCAGTTATGGAGGTGATAACGCCAAGAGATAAACAAAGTGGGGAGTATCGTGGATTTGCCCTCATTCGTATGGGTAGTGAGGTCGAAATTGCTAGAGCAGTAAGCATGATTCACAGAATGAGTTTTGGAGGCAAGAAGATCCTAGTGCAACGTGCGAGATACGGCCCCGAATCGCTTCCTGGTTCGCAGGTTCCTCCCAGGCAGGCTTCATCCAAACCTACTGTCCCACCTCCAAATCCCGTCTATCGCCCTAAACCTCAGCCTTCAACTATATCGTTCCCTCAACCATTTAAGGATGCCCTTCTCCTCGGTGTTCCGATTCCCTCTCCCAATGCAGTGCATGACAATCCCAAGGTCGCTTCGACGGAGATGGTCTTCACCTCCTCACCTGCTGATGATTTTGAATCGGTATCTGATCCTTTTATCTCGGTTGATCAGGATAGTTTCCTTCAAAACAGTGCTAATGTAGCCAAATCTATTGTCCTCACTACTAAAGAGGGAGTCACCATCACGGTGGTAAGAGATTGGATCTTCGATACGTTCGGGATCAAGCACGGCTTGCTTGAGTTCAAACCGTTGGGCCTCAATTCTCTCTGGATTAGGGCGGGGGCGTCTTTTCTCTCTAGTTCTGTGGAGACCTCTCCATCTTCCTCTTCTCCAGTGATCAAAGTTCTGCCATGGGAAGAATACTCCATCTTCGGAAAAGAAAACATATGGGTTCTAATAAGGGATATTCCGATGGAATGTTGGTACGACGAGTTTATAATAGCAGCGGCTTCATCCCTGGGGTTTCTCCTTGAATTGGACTCTAAGACAAAACTTGGAATAGAAGTTGGGATGATCAGAGCAAGGATCAAGAGGAAGAAAGGTTTTCCTCTGCCAGAGGCAGTAAAGGTAAGAGTCGATAAACGAACTATCTTTCTTCCTGTTAAAATGGAGATTCCTGGTGTTTCCCATCCTCGTTGGGGAGAAGTGTGGAGCTTGAGAGAATCGGGGTGCTCGACAATGGTGGAGTGGTCAACATTCAACGATGATGTACTCTCTCGGAGCTCCTGCGGATTACTGGATGTTTGTCAAGCGGGAAAACAAGACTCTCTCCATCAATGTCTCCTTCTGAATGAGACGTGTCCGCTCCTCCGGAAATCCGCCTCCTCTGCCAGATGAGTCACTTCGCTTCGCCGCCACGTTATCTCGTGCTAAAGAGGACGTTACACGTGTCCTCAATCCTGCTTCTAAATCTCGCCTTCTCAGCAATCCTGTTCTGCTAAACGCTCCGGAGACGACACGTAAATCTTGTCAGCACGCTTGCATTAATGAAGGAGGCATGCCTCCCGATTCAACTCATCTCATCTCTGACGCTGCTTCAGCTCCCATCCCAGCCGTCCACATGTCTGATCAGCCTTCGCAGCCCGTTGCCGATCCCTTATCTCCGCACGGGTCTTTCGGTCCGGGTCCGGGTTCGACCCGTTTCCATTTTTCGCCGGACAATTGGGGTCCGATTAAAATATCTACCCCATCTAAAGGTCCCCTTCTAGTCCTTCCCTCTTTATCGGGTCCTTCTGGGTGTTCTCCTCCAATCAGGTGGGGAGACGCTTCGTCTGGGGGAGCCGACTCTGATAGTATGATCTCCGATTGTCAGACCTCCAGCTCCCCGCCTCAATCCCCTGTGTAGCTATCCGACTGGACCGAAATGGGCCCCCTCACTCTGTTTCACGAGAACCAGCCCAATGAAGTGCTAGACGCCGAACCGCTGCAGGCCTATTCCAACTGCCACCCTCATCAGCAAGACCTCACTATATCACCTCCAGTCATGCAACTAGAAGACAGCTCAGGGAATAGCTCGGAAGGTAACAGTAGAAAGGCTATATTCGACGAAATTCAGAATAAGAAATGGATTCATGATGCGATCGGACACGTTGAAAGATCCCTCGGATTATCTTTCGGGAACAGACCAGAAGATTTCACTAGCTTGTTCCAGTTTATTGAAGATCATGGCAGACCCCTTCCTGCTTCTCGAACTCCTTCCAAACCTAGCTTGCGGTCCTCCAATAGAGAACTCCTTCGTCTTCATTTGAGTCCAGATCCAGCATCGTCGGCGGCGGGTCGTCGTGGTCGTAAGGGAGTCCGGGGCAGCATAGTTCCCCAATGATTATAATCTCCTGGAATGTTAGGGGCTTGGGGTCTAAACAAAAGAGGGGTCTGATCAGGGAATTCATCAGGAAAAAGAATCCGGACATTGTTTGTCTTCAGGAAACAAAAGTTCCCCGCTTCTCAAACAAGCTCATGTCGTCGATTTGGAGAGATGGTGATGTTAACCGAGTTTCTTTGGATGCGGTGGGATCTTCGGGAGGCATTTTGGTTGCTTGGAAATCCTCCAATTGGGCTCTGCAATCCTCTGCGATAGGACAGTTCTCCGTCTCCGTCATTCTTCAAGCTAAGTTCTCTAATTTCTGCTGTAATATTATAAATGTTTACGGTCCTAATGACGATTCTATCAGGTCCTCTTTTTGGAATGATCTCACTTCGGCTAGACAGTCTTTCTCAGGGCCTACTTGCTTCGTAGGAGACTTCATTGTCACGTGATTCTCTGAGGACCACTCTCGTCTCAGGAGAACCTCTCCAGCCATGATTCAATTCTCCGATTGGATCCACTCTCAAGAACTGATCAACCTTCCTCTATCAGGCGCCTCATTCACGTGGTCCAATTGTTGCCGATCTCCTATCCAATCAAGACTGGACAGGTTCCTTCTCTCACCTGAGTGGTTGGAGTCCTATCCTTCAGTCTATCAGGTCGCCCTCCCCAGAACAACATCTGATCACTGTCCGATCATGCTAGCCACAGACAATGCTAATTGGGGCCCTAAACCTTTTAAATTTAATTCGGCTTGGCTCTCTGTTGAAGGTTTTAAGGAAAAAGTGGTGGAATGGTGGCACTCTTTTCAGGTGGAAGGATTCGCGGGTCACCGTCTATTATGTAAGCTCAGATTGCTTAAAGACAAGATCAAGGATTGGAAGGTCAATGATCCCAACAAAAGAGAGAAGGAGACTGATTCTCTCCTGGCTGAACTACAGCAGATCGATGTCTCTTTTGATGGCGAGGAAATCCCGTCCGAATTCTTATCAATGCAGATTCATATTATTCAGAATTTATTAGCCCGAGCTTTGGAAGACGAACTTAATTGGAAGGTTAAATCCCGTGTGAAGTGGCTCAAAGAAGGAGACAGAAATACCAAATATTTTCACAACATTGCCAATTTAAGAGCTCGTGCTAAAATCATTCGTTCCATCATTGTGGAAGATAGACAGATTGAAGACAAACATGAGATAAGGCAATGTGCGATCAATCATTTTCGATCTATCCTTACCTCTGAAGGATGGATCAGACCCCGGCTTGATGGTATCGCTTTCTCTGCTATTCAAAGATCTAAAGCGGATTTGCTTGAGGCTCCTTTCTCTGTCGAAGAAGCAAAAGCAGCTGTTTTTGCTATGTCAGGAGATAAAGCCCTTGGTCTAGATGGTTACACTGTTTTTTTATCAGGTTTTCTGGGACATTCTTCAATCGGACATCATGGCTTTTCTGAACGAGTTCCATGAAAGGGGTACGATCTCTAAAGGTTTAGGTGCTTCCTTCATCACTCTGATCCCCAAAGTCTCCAGTCCCTCTTCCCTATCAGATTATAGGCCTATCAGTTTAATCGACAGTCCTTACAAAATTCTAGCCAGGATTCTGTCCACAAGACTTGCTGCTGTTATGGGGAACCTCATTTCAATCCACCAAAACGCATTCATTAAAGGAAGACAAATCATTGATGGGGCGCTAATCGCCAACGAATGCTTGCATTCTTCTCACAGATCCGGCATAAAAACATTATTTTATAAGCTAGACATAGAAAAGGCATATGATCACGCTGATTGGGATTTTCTGCATTGCATGTTCCTCAGAATGGGCTTTGGTGATAGATGGCGACAATGGATCAGATCGTGTGTTCAGTCTGCTCATTTCTCTATTCTATTAAATGAATCTCCTCATGGTTTCTTTCCCAGTTCGAGAGGTTTACGCCAAGGCGACCCTCTTTCCCCTCTGCTGTTTCTTCTCATTGTTGAGGCTTTGTCGCAAATGCTGCTTAGAGGGGAGGCTGCGGGTCTATACAGAGGCTCTATTGTTGCTGACAATGTAAATCTTATTTCACATATCCAATTTGCCAATGATACCCTAATTATGATCGATGCGGCTGATTCTTCTGTCAACCATCTTCATACGACACTAAGGTGCTTTGAGGTTGTCTCAGGTCAGAATATTAACATGGCTAAATCCAAAATTTATGGTGTGCATGTTTCTGATGAGGAGCTCTCCGACTTTGCTAATATTCTCGGTTGCACGCCGGCTTCATTTCCTACGTCCTTTGTTGGCCTCCCCCTCTCTATTAGTCCCCCCCCCCCAACCCACGGTGATGTGGGAAAAGATTGTTACTAAAACTCAAAAGAAATTAGCTATATGGCAATGTCGTTATCTGTCAATTGGGGGTAGAATCACTCTAATTAAGGCTGCGCTATCCAACCTTCCTCTTTATTTCATGTCTCTATACAAATGTCCAAGTCCTGTGCTGAAGTGTATAGATATGCTCAGAAGAAACTTTCTTTGGTGCGGCAAGGAAAATCACAACAAATTTCATCTAATGGATTGGAAGGAAGTTTGCTCTCACTTCAGGAATGGGGGAGCCAATATAAAAAATCTTAAGATCATGAATTCGGCTCTTCTGGGTAAGTGGCACTGGCGTTTGGGTAATGAAAACGAAGCTTTATGGAACATTATCGTGAAAGGAAAATACGGGACCAGTCCTGGAGGTTGGTGGACTATTGATTCTTCCTTTTACAGAGCCTCTTTTGTTTGGAAATGCATCTTGCGCCACAAATCTGTTGTGCTTTCTAACATATCTTTTGTTCAGGGCAATGGCATGAGAATTCGATTTTGGGAAGATCAGTGGACGGGAGAGTAGACTCTCAGAAATAGATTCCCGGCCATCTATAAATTGCGGCTAACAAAAACAGCACCATTGCCAGCAACTATTCCTATTCGGGATCCATTGGGGTTTGGAAAATCAATTGTCTTAGAAAGCTGTGTGATCGGGAGGTCCTCGAGTATGCCCATCTGCTTCAATGTCTTTCTTCCGTCTCCTTAGATTTATCCTCCCTTGACAAGCTATCCTGGAATCGCCATAGGTCCGGTATGTTTTCGGTGAAATCATTATATGCTGCAATGGCTCCCATCTCCTCCACGGCATCTTCAGTCATCCCTTTTGTCTGGAAATATGCTGCTCCTCCTAAGTTCTTATGTTTTGCTTGGCTCATTGCCATGAATCGGATCCTCACGATTGATAACCTCAGAAAAAGGGGGATGCAGCTTGTCAACATTTGTAGCTGCTGCATGCGGGAAGAAGAGACTGTTGACCATCTTCTAGTTCAGTGCCCTTTTATTAACCTCATCTTGTGGGACTTTTCGCCTAGATTCAATTTTATTGGATGCATTCCTAACTCTACTGCTTCCTTACTCGCAGTTTGGCATGGTCATAAAATTGGTAAAGTCAAAACCAGAATTTGGAGAATGGCATTCATTGCAATCTGGTGGGCAGTTTGGACAGAAAGGAACGACAGAGTTTTCAATGACTCTAAGGCCACGGCCAAATCAGTTGGTTCCTTCGCCAAAAAGTTGATCTTTGAGTGGGTTTTGAATGTTATGGGTCTAAAAGATTATAATCTTCTTTTCTTAGGTTCCTAGTTTTTTCTGGCTGCTATCTCAGCAGTTCTCTTTGTATCCTTCTTCTCTTTTAATATAATTTCTTCGTTACTTTAAATTTAAAAAAAAAAAGAAAAAAGAAACCATTAAAACAACAAAACATCAACAAACAGTCTACTGAATCCAAGCTTCTAAAAGGCAACAAGAAAAAAGCCAATTCTAGGTACCCAATAGTGCAATTTTGCTTGTATAACCATGTTCCTGAGCAGAACTTGGAATCAGGACAAAGATAAAAGCATACCTGTAACTTAGCAAGCTCTTGGCAATAAACGTTAGGTAATATATCTGGTCGAGTGCTCAAGGCTTGCCCAAGCTGTAAACCAAGAGAAAAGAAAGCTGAACAGTCAAGAACAAACTAATGATTAACACTGCAAGCATTACATCAATAAACCACAAAAACCTGGGAATAATTAGAGAATGGAGTAGAGAACAATCTAGGAATCCACAAGGCCACAGGATACCATGAATCTCAAGGTTTGTACACTGTACATAACCCAATCAAGCAAAGAGGCCTGACTCCTATAACCACAGTTTACAGTGCCTTCAAAGAAATTGTTCCCTGAATGTATTGCATTGCTCGCAATCGATTGATGATTACCCAAAAATATACATTTGCATTTCAATGTGGAATATTTTCATATTAAAGCACCACCTTTTTCTCCATTACCTTGGCTCTATTATTCAAAAAGAATGGAGACATCGATAAGGATCTTTACAATGGAATTACAGCTGGATGGATCATATAGAGATGTGCCTCCAGAGTGCTATATGATCACTGCTTGCCTTTGTAAGTTTAAGGAATTTTTTTCAAGACAATTATTCAGGAGGCTATGCTTTGTGGGGTAGTGTGCTGGATGGTTAGCAAGCAACATGAGTTGAGGATGACTGCTGCAGAGATGAGAACCTTGAGATGGGTCAGTGGGAAGATAAAGAAGAAAAGAATGACATCAGTAGCCAAAGAAGCATGAGAGTATACTCAATAAGAGTTAAAATGAAGAGCATAGTAAGACGGTTCAAAGAATGGAGTCAGCTCCAATAAAAGGGGAACCTTGATTAGGGTTGAAGAGCCTGAAAAGAGGATGAAAAGAAGTCCTAAAAAGACAGACACTGAGGTGGTAGAAGGGATATGAAGGTTGTTCACTTGCCAAGGATAGGGGTCAGACAGGAATGATTGGCTAAATAAGATTTTGTAAAACTGACGCCAATTGTTTGGGCAAGGCTATGATGATGATGATAAAGTGAAGTACTTGTATCAAATTAAAAGCTACAAATCTAAAACAAAAAGACCCAGCAAAGGGAGCAGTACCCACCAAAGTCACAATTCAGGCATGCACCGCCATCTGTTAACAATATTATGGTTCACAACAAAGTTTGCTATTTCCTACAACTAAATTTTATAGTGGATTCAGGGATCCTAAAGGAATATTGGATGCAACTTAGCATATGTGAAACATTACACAATTAACTTCTCAACTAGCGGTTTAATGGTAAAGTTGTAAAGAGAGAGTTACCTTGGTATAAAAAGGCCCCAAGCGGATTAGAGTCTCCCGAAACTGGGACAAACCAAAACAAAACAGTCAACAAAATGAATTTCAGGAAAAGGGCTCATCTATCTTTGTGAGTGCAGTTCATATATCTACCTATCCATGTGTAGTTCAGATATCTATCCATCCATGTGTAGTTCATATGACCCTCACTCCCTTCCCCTCCCTCTGTGTGTGTATGTAGCCCTACCATAGTCAATCCCAAGAGTCCGGGCAAAGGAGGAAGGTTCACGCCAGTTGGGCAGGTGATAGAAAAACTTCTGCCAGCCTACCATGTAAATGCCAACCCCCAATTGATGGGAGAAAGGCGAAGATGATTTTGATGATTATATGTGTGCTTGTGCACATGCAGATGCGTGTGTGTGCATTGGCATGTATGGATCTTCATCGAATAAAGAGAAGTGCAGTGAGGTCATAGAAGGAAACAATAGACACCATCGCTGACATGAATTAAGGAGAAATACCTTAATAGCACGTTTACGTATGTCATGAACAAAAAAGTGCCATATGGTCAGCTTAGCTACATGGAATGAGATAATTGCAGCTCTGTACAACGCCAAGAATGGACCAAAATGATAGAAAGCTGAAACACTTTTCGAGCTATAAGTTCCAAGGGCATGCCCAAATTCACTTTCCAGTGATTCTTTCCTCAATTTTGCATACTCTGCTGATGGCCTATCTCCATGGACGCTAGAGAAGCCAGTAGAGAAACTGTTCAAGTAACACAACACTAATTAAAAAAAAAAAAACATGTGGTGATTCTAGAGCAGCTATTTCGAACAATTTCCCATATCTAAGCTATCATAGACACATCAACATAGTGCAATATCTTAGAAAAGGGCAGTGCACATACGAATGCTGATGAAATAGATATGATGGGAAACAATCAACTCTTCTCCAGCTTCTAAATTCAATAATTGCTTGACCTCTAAATAGATGCTTCCACGATAGGTTTCCAAAGATATTACCATCATGTAAAGCTGCAAGATAACAGAAATGAGAAGTATTTAAAAAACATAATATTAGGATGGGTGTTACAAGCCTATAATAAATTCTGCCATGATGAAAAATTGTCTCCCACACAACCATGATTGATCAGACTCTTTTACACAACTATTCTATGAGAGGCTTACCATCTCCAATGGTCTGTTTCAGCAATGTAAGAAAGAGCTTTATTTGAAACCTCACATAGAGAAAAATAGAAGGAAACAATGCGAGGGGGAAGTTACATGCAGAGGAAAGAGAGGGAAAAATAGAAAGAAACAATGAGAGGAAGAAGTTACATGAAGAGGAAAAAAAGTCTTTGAGTACATACAATAATAATCACTTCCCCTTTTAACTGTCAATGCTTCTTTTTAAGGACATCTTTCAACTAGTCCTTTTCCCTGTTTTCTGAGCTTCTCTCTCATGACCTTTACTGAGGATTTATTGTGATTAGTATGTTAGATTTATTTGTCCAGTTCTTTTTTTCATTCAGATACTATCTTTCCACTATTACGATCATGATGATGCTTCTAAACTTGCATAATAGTTATTACTTTTTTCTTTTAATGATGCTTGTTTAGATTGCAACTGAGGATTTCAGGTTGGTTAGAAGTTGGCATCTCTTGAGTTTATAATGTTCTTGTGTTAGGAGAGAATGGAGAGGAAAGTTAGTTCTTGAAGGGAGGTTGTGCACCTTAAGTTGCATTACATATGGAACCAGCCCCCGCTTAGGTGGCCATGGAAACTAAAGTTCTATTTTGATAGTTTATTAAGGGAGCCACTTTGCACACCACCTTGATTGATTTGCTTGCACGTGTTTCCCTTTTGGAGTACACTTTAAAACTATTTCAATTCCCAGAATGTTGTACTGTTTCAATTCCCAGTATAGAAATGGGTGTGTTGGCATCAAAATTTTGCTTAGTCCAAACTGCGCAAACCATAACTGGCCAGCACAGGACAATCCATGCTCATTCCCAGCCTAGCACAGGACCAGCTGATGTGTTGACCAAGGTCAGTGTGGAACCCTTTTAAACACTCTCCACGCCAGCGGTCAAGGCCAGTGTGGGTCTGATTGTCCACTCCCCGCTCACTGTCCAAGGGCAACACAAGATGATAACAGGCAGTTTCCAAGGAACCAAAATCCACTCCACTCACTATCTATGGCCAGCGCGGGACCAAGTATGCCGTACCGCGCTAATTATCTACAGGCTGTGGCGCCTTTCTCTTCAACAGAAGTCCATTCTGCGCTAACAACCAAGGCCAACAGGACAATATTTTGCACTTAGGCACGCCAATGGAAAGTACTTCGAGTCGTCCAATGGTAGTGTGACACGCGTCTATAACCGCCTAACAAACTTCTAGGCAGGAAATAGCCATGTAACCACTTCATGGCAGGAAATAACTGTCTCCCATCACTATGAACACTCCATTAGGTTTTCATCCTATAACTCATGCCATTTGGTTCCTAGGATTGCTTAGGAGCTCTCAAAATCCTTTGCAAGACACTTCTCTTCCTTCTCCTCGCACCAATGCTCGGGATAAGGTGAGAACGAGAGTTTAAGGACTCAAAAACTTTTGAAATGTTTCTTCGCACCTTTAGACATCCAGAAGTGGCTCTGCGCCAACTGTCTAAGTACTAGCAATCTGGGCCTGCACTGACTGACTGAGATACATTAGCAGTGGTCTAGCACTGACTGTTTAGGGTTGGGTGGCGATCCCATACTGACTATCCAGAGCCCCAAACAATGGCCCTGCATTGACTTTTGAACTATTGAATTAAACCCCCAGATGATCTCAGGCAAACTGTGAAGGCAATCCGTGCTAACCTCTGGTTTCTCTATCAGATGGCACAGTGTTGGCCTTTTAGATGTCTAAAAGCAAATCATACATGCTGCTGGAACTTTCGAACTTCCTGGAGCTATACAGTGAATGAACACTAAGGCTATTGGAGTCCTTGAAGCACCAGAATGCTTGCCTAATCGATGATCTGGACATTGAAGATAAAGAACCGGAGGTTAGAATTTTATGCATCATTTGTATTACTCTACTTTGTACCATACCATGTAATAGACTAGTTTTCTCTGATTTTTACTTTTAAATCAAGGGTTTTTTTTTTTTTTCCTTATAAGATATGTAATTAAAGGCCTCTGCCATACCATAGCTTGGAACATACTTTCTTTCCAGATTAATAAAAGCCACTCAATGGGCATGTTTGGGTGCATATCCTTGCAATAGAGTTAATGATCAAATTCATATCAAGCATTATCGAGCAATAAACATTTGTGATGAACAGCGTGTAAGCAAATCAATTAGGGCAGGTGTAAATATCAACTCCCAATAGTAGATTGCATCCACATCCTCATCAAGACGATATAAAATCTGCTTCTCTTAGACATGGATAGACATTTTCCCAATCTCCCAGACTTAAAACATCAACTTCAATATCCCTCGTACTTAAATTTCCTATTTTTAATTTGCCATTTTAATTATAGGGAACTATGCATCGACTACACCAGGAATCTCAATGAACCCAACTATTGCAATTGCTCAGGATGCCCTCTTTTAGCTTTTAGGGTCTATTTCTTAGTTCAAGATCCCTTTTATTAACAAGACAGGGATTCCCTACAATGATGTTGTACAACAATTAAAAGGGATGCAGTGCAGCTTGGTAGCACGTTTGTTTTGGGTACAAAGTGTCACGGGTTCAAAACTTATCATGCCTACCTATTATTTCTTGTATCCATCTATCTTATCCAGCATCCAATTTGTACTCCCAAGTTCATTGAGGCAACATGCTTTCTTCTTTCCAAGAGTATCAAGGATTTATAGGTTCCCAAAAGTCAGAGAGAGCAAGAATAGGAACAAGACTAAAAGAATCGACCTCCATCCAGCAATTTAGCATTTCTCCCTCAAAATGGGATGCCTCAAATCACAAGGAGATCATGGCTGTACAAATCTTTTGCTGGTACCAAAAAAAGAAAAAAGAAAACAGAAAACAGAAAACCGTGTGCTTGTTTCTAGCTTCTTCCTCTGCTTCCCAAAAGTCAACAACGAGCAAGGATAGGCACAAGACTAAAAGAATCCACTTCCAGCCGACAATTTATCATTTCTCTATCAGAATGGGCTGACTTAAATGATGAGAAAATCAGGGCTATTCTATTCGTGTGCTTGTTTCTAGATTCTTCCTCCGGACACTTGATTATTTAAGAACACGATAGAAGGGAAATGACTTGCACCTTGGAAAAACAGCTTTTATTGTCAATCAGCTAAAAGAGAGGGTGAAGTCATTTTCAATTTCCTTTAATCTCTACGGGAGATAATACCATTGCAGATGTATTGGCTAAAGTGTAAACGGGCAAGATTTGTGCGTGGTTTCATCATATCTAAATAGAGATATAAAAGTTATTCTCTCTTAAATAAATAGAATGGAAACAAAGGTATAGAATTTATAGGCTTCTCGGATCTATATGGGATCGGGAAGATTCCAGAAATCTTTCCAAGTTTATCTAGAGAGATAAAAAAACTAGAGATCTCCTCGAGTCTATCTAAAAGGTCTGTATGCATAACAACAATACCTTGATGGTACATAGAAATTGCACTATTATTTCTTAATTACTCCCAATCAAGATGTGACAGTGAGTGAAGGCAGAACACCCAATTTGCTACATATCCTGTGATGATGATCCCAAGGAAGCAGGTACAACTATAGTTCAACTGCTTAGAATATGAAGCAAACATGGTATGAATCTTCCCTGAGGCAAATTTCTCAAAGACAAGATGATAACCAAGCCGATGAGACCGTCTTATAAAATTAATGAGAATTCAATAGCTGAATCTAGAGAATAGATGAAGTAAAAACACTACATAAGGTTATTGAAATAGAGAGAAATAAACAACTTGCCAATATTGAAATCTCCGAACTAGTAACTAATAAGTAAATACAAACTTCAAATAACTCGGGGAAAGTTTTGTGTCATCTAACTCCTAGAAGAACCCTTGTTATAAAACCTAATGACATATCCTAGAATCCCCATTAAATATTTAACCACGATTTTCCATCTCTTATCTATCCAAAATAGGATACTCTTTATCCACTAGGAACTAGCCAATTTGTAATGGCCTAAAAATAGCATGTGTGGATCAAGAGAATCAGCCCTCAAAATCATCAGGTCAATAACTGGAAATTAAAAAAAAAAAAAAATAGCAACTGTAGTTCCAGAAATTTGGCCCAAAAATTGCAACAAACTCTTCAAAAATTCAACACATGGTGTGCCCCATCTTAAGCTTTGATAACATGCAAAGAACCTTATATATTTATTTATTTTTTAGTATAGAAATTATTCTCTATTAAACAGCGTGAAAAAAAAAAAAAGAAGATGGTGAGATTAAACTTATTATCATGAGGTTGAACTCACGATTCATGCTATGGAACTTCGGGAGAGAGTGATTGAGCAAAGATAAAGACATGAGACGAGTGTATCAGAAAACCAATTTGGATATATGCCAAGAAGGTCAACCGTTAGGGTTTCCAACTTAGACAACTGATGGAGAAATATGGGGAGAAGAGGAAGGATCTCCACATGGTCTTTGTTGACTTATAGAAAACAAATATGTCTCTACTAGAGAGATAATATCGTGGGTATTGGAAAACAAGAGTCTCGAGAGGATATATTAATATGAGATAATGTATAAGGACACAATAAAAAATATCATGACCATAAGTGGATCGACAAGTGAGTTTCCAATTACAGTAGGCTTACATCAAGGGTCGGCATTGAGCTCCTATCTTCTTGCATTGGTTATGGACAAGTTAACAAGACATTTACAGAAAGAGGTCCCGTAGTTTATGTTGTTTGTAGATGAGATAGTTTTGATCAAGGCTTTGAGTGGCAGATTCAATAGAACCCATGACAACCTTTTTTCAGAAAAAATAAAATAAAATTCAATTGGATTTTTTAATTGGGAGGATCCTAAATATGGTCTCTCTCTTCTTCTTTCTTTCTTTTGTGTGTCTTGTGCTGTGTGTTTGGTACATGTATCTGATTATGTAACAGGCCTTTATTTGGTAAGAATGTTGTATGTTAGGCAGTGTTAACTTGACTTGCTGAAAATCAACCAAATTGACCTAATCAAACTAAAAAAATAAAAAATAAAAAAATAAGAGCACGATTTGGCACATTAAGGCCCATTAAATACAGCAAAATAAAGATGATAATACAAAAAAGTGATGATTTACCCCTCCTTCCGATATTTACCAAATTGATCCACTCTACTCCGATGTCCATCGAAACCCACTAGAATATTGTGTTTTGATCCTCAAAATATACCTAGATCTTGTTTAGAATTAGTTTTAAATCTCCCTTAATAATTAAAATAAAGAAAGAAATGGAAAACGAGAGAATTGAAAATAATAATAAAAATTCAAATAGGAGTACAATGGCTGTATCAACCCATAACAGTGCTAATATGGCCCATTTTCACCCCCATATCATGTAATGGGGGTTGACCAATATGGTTACGTAGTGGCCAATACGGCCGTGACATAACCATTTTTCAAAACTATGGTTTTGATTGATGATACCAGGGAGGGGTTAAACATAAAGCTAGGGCTACAAAGCAATACTATAAAATCTAAAGGTATTTAAAATCAGTCGGACCACAACAAAATATATGGTATGCAATTTTAGTAACAATAAGTGTGGAAATGAGGAATTAAGATTGATGACCAAGAAGTGCCCAAACTTAGCCTTTCTGATATATTGGGTTGAACATTCATGAGAGTGGAGACATTGTAGATGAGCTGGTAGAGATAGCGTAGTATGCGTGAGTGATCCAGGGTTCAATCCCTGGTAGTGTTACCTTTCATAAATAAATAACCATGAGAGAGGAGAGATTGAGAAAGAAGTTTCTCATAGAATTAGAGCTAGGAAGATGGAATGGAGATGTGCATTTGGAGTTTTATATGGTTGCTGCATATCAATCAAACCGATGGGAGAGATTTCGTAGGGTAACTATAAGATCAGCCATGCGTTACAGGACAATGCTAGGCAATCAAGGAAGAACAAGTTCATAGGATGGGCGTAGTTGAAGTGATGATTTTGGGAAGAACATGTTCTTAGTATGGGCATAGCTGAAATGATAATGTTGAGATAGTTGTGTGGCAAGACACGGAAGGATAAATTATAAATGAATGCCTTCAAGGGAAGGTAATGAGATGAGGGGAAGTAGACTTCGATAGTTTGGCCATGTGCAACAGACACCCAGAACTGCACCCGTTAGGAATGATGGGTTCAAGTAGAAGGCTCTAAGGGCCTGTTTGGATGCCTGTAAGTTCTTTTAAGTTGTAAGTGACTTACCTGTAAGTCACTTACAAGTGAAAGTTACTCATAGGTAACCTGTTTGGATGTAAGTTGTAAGTCACTTACAGGTAAGTTAGTTTTTCTGTTTGGATAACCTGTAAGTTACTTACAGGTAGAAAGTTGTATATTCACATCAAGCAGAACTTAGATTAGGGAATTGTTATAAAATGTTATAATCATATAAAAAAAATATAGGATCAAATATGTTATTTTCTTAAGCCCATCAAGATGAATATTTGAGATAATTATTAAGCTAAAACAATCATCAAGTGAGTTATAAAAGTGGGGCCACGAATTCAAAATATCCATAATATGGAGTAATAACTCAATTTAAACATTGAGAATAAACTTCCTCAGTGAAAAACTCGGCAACACAAATAAGGTGGGCCTAAAATCTCCAATGGAGAAACGGTTGGGCAGAGTGGATATATAACACATCATCAAGGTGGGCCCACGGCAGGGGTAACACCCACTACCGTGTTACCAGTAATGCAATCAGATTGTGTACCCAGTTGCTGGTGTACTTTTATTACACTAAATAAATTTAGTTGGGCCCACTATAAATGTATACCCAAAGCTCAAGTGGACTATATCACAAGAAACAGTAGAAGTACTGATTTGGACGGTTGAAACCTCTCTAGCGCCCATAGCGATCTTTATTTGTCATCCAACTTGTTCATGAGATCACGAACACCCGAATGAGGGGGAAAAAAATCAGCTCAATCCATAACTTCTGTGGGCCCCCAGAAATTTTCAACGGTGTACACTCAATTCACACTATTTCCTGTGGTGTGGTCCACTCGATCTTTGGATATAGCTAATTTTCAAGTTCAGGACTTAAAAAATTAAGTATTAAAATGGATGACCGGTGTCGATCAAATACATACATCATGGTGGATCCCACATATTTTAAGCATCACTCAGCACTCAATCCCTTCCCGCCGATTACTCAGCTGCGGACAGGTTGGCAAGAGTTCTCTTGAGAACTTTTTGAGAACTCATCACGCATGACTTAAGTCCAAAATCTGAACGGTCCACGTGATGCTGAACCCCATGAAACTCCTATGACCCAACTGTTACTTTGATCTAAAACATTGGTGGGCCATAACAAAAGAAAACATTTTCCTACTTTGATTTGTATCTCTCTTTTCTATGGCCCACCAGAGTTTTAAATCACGGAGAAAATTAGTCCCTGACGGTTTCATGGGATGCTGTATCACATGGACCGTTCGGATTAGAGGTCCATGACACGTGTGAAAAAATGCACACATGCGCAGGTGCGTATAAGTGAGCATGCCTTATCGTGTAACGTCAAGCCACTACCGTTTTCAAAGATTAAAAAAGGGTTGATGAAACCCTACCGTTTTCAAAGAGAAAAAAAGGGTTGATGAAACCCTAACGTTCTAGGGGGAGAAGAGACGGAAGGCGGTAATTGCAGGAAAAGATTGCAGAGACGGAGAGAGATTGCAGAGAGGAAGGGAAGGAGGGGGAGAGAGATTGCAGAGAGGGAGTGAACGAGGGGAAGAGAGATTGCAGAGAGGAAGGGAAGGAGGGGGAGAGAGATTGCAGAGAGGGAGTGAAGGAGGGGAAGAGAGTGCTTGGGATGGAGAGACAAAACCTTCAAATCCCCTTTGGTGCGTTTCTCCCTCTTCTCCTCTTTTTAAAAATCGGACCGTTGAGCCTGTAAGTGACTTACAGGGAAGTGACTTCCCACCCCCATCCCCCTGCAGTTTTTTGGTAGATTTGCCTGTAAGTGACTTACAAGTTGTAAGTTACTTACAGGTGATTTTTCTCCCCCAAACACTACCTGTAAGTGACTTCCCTGTAAGTAACTTCCCACTTACCCAACTTACAGGCATCCAAACAGGCCCTAAAAGGGCAAGGGGAAGCCCAAAAGGACATGGGTTCAGGTAGTAAGAAAAGATTTAATGACGTATTGTTTGATTGAGGAAATGGTTGACAGAGTAGTATGGCGGAACAGGACTTTTTCAGCTGACCCAAATTATTCGGGACTTGGGTTAAGGCTTAGATGACGACTGTGGCAGCATCATCCCGGATACCATACACTTACTGAGGTGCACGGCACCCTCCATGTGATTAGACCCACTCAATTGTTGCGAATTTCTGACAGTCGCCCATCCGCAGTATGCCCTAGCAGATGAACCGTCTGGGACATCACACCATAGCTGATCAAATTCAATTTCAAGTCCGTTACAAAGTCCAGATTTGAGAAAAATCCAGGACGGTTTCTAACCACTTCCAACTGTTATTTATCGGAACATACATGCAATATAAAACACAGAATTCAAATGAGATAAAGAAAGAAATAAGAAGGTTTACATCTACCCGCCGAGTACACCGCACGCCCCCAAACAGCTGCGACACGCCGCCTGTTGAGGCATCCCCCTAAATTCATCATGGGCCAGTCCTGCTCTAAGAAAGGACGATTTATTCAATCCATTTCATACTGCTCGACCTGGAAATCGCATTCCGTACTAGGTAAAGGGATTCGCCGTTCTGCCGAGCAGGTGTTCGACGAAATGCGTGTGTGAGACACAGCAAGATGGGATCCCTACGCGTATGACGGCAGACGTTTCGCTCGCAGGATGGAGAGGGAGAGACGAGAAGAGCGCGAATGAAGGTGGCGAGAGTGAGTAACAAATGACCTGCCACGTAGCGCGAACTTGCCTTTGCGTGGACCCGAAGTAGCTCTGCAGCTTGGAGGGAGTCATATGATACTCTGGCAGAGTATGACACTTCATAAACAGGCACTGAGAAAAATTTACACGTGGCAGATATTAAATCAAAATCAAACCGACCAAATTTTTGTATGTCACTGTCAGCATGTTACATCCAAAAACCAGATTTTCTGAACGATACTATCCTCTCATCCGTGGGCACTCGTTTGTTGAAGTAGCACCATCGTAGATTTTTCATTCTCAACCGTCCAATAAATGTCTACCAATCTGACAGTTAGATAATCAAATTAACAGTAATTTTTTTAGTTAGAGGTGAATCTAAATAAAGAATTACAATTTGGAGAGTTTAATCTAACTTGCTTTTATGCGACTTATGCAATTTCTAAGTAATTTATAAGTACGAGTATCATCCATCATAGTCCGCCAAAGTATCAAAGCTCTACTCCCATTTGAAAGCCTACACGCGGGCAAGGAGTCGAGGTGGACCACACGATTGGGCGATCCAATTTCTGCGTCCTTGGGACCCATCAATCAACATTGAAAAATCATGGTCATGGGATAGTTCATTTCTTCGAGGAAATTCGGGTGGACCAACCCACCCAACATGATCAGGCCAACCATATGGACGGTTTGGATCCCTGAAGTATGGCACGTAATTGATGGCCTGGATCGAGTCACCCTTCTATTACAATCGATTTGGGTCGTCCCTTCTTTGGATAGATCAGATGTTTATGATCTTTCATTCGAAGTGGCAGGGTGACATACGAATCACGACCGTCCACAAGGTTGGCCCTGATCGAGCCCAGCTCAGAAACCATGGCTATAGAAAACTCCCGTCCATAAATATTTTGGTACGTCAGCCATAATTATATGATAGATGGACCATCGTCGTCCACATAAACGGACTGTATTGCGTAATGTAACACACAGCACGGTCGTAGGTACGAAAAGATTTGTGGGCCCCACCATGATGTATTTTTTTAATCCACACCGCCCATCATTTTTCCTGATTATTTTAGGGCATGAGAAAAAAAAATGAGGCAGATTTAAATCTTATTTGGACCACGCTATGGGAAACAGTGGTGATGGAACGCCTACCATCAAACTT
The DNA here is from genome assembly GCF_029962835.1 of Magnolia sinica. Taxonomy (NCBI): domain Eukaryota; kingdom Viridiplantae; phylum Streptophyta; class Magnoliopsida; order Magnoliales; family Magnoliaceae; genus Magnolia; species Magnolia sinica. Next base: position 84,494,337 of record NC_080582.1, read on the forward strand.
CTACTGTGTGGTATCTTTATCGTATGTCGAATTGCTAACTATCGGCCTACATGACTTATGGATGGTCGTGATTTTATGAGCTACCTGACTTACGGATGGCCGTGATTTTATGATTTTATGGGCTTATCTAACTTATGGATGGTCATGATTTTATAATTATCCGATCAAAACAATGCAGCGTACCCGACGGAGGGAGCGGATTAGGTGAGACCCCGGATCCACCTACGTGGGTGGGACCCTTGGCTGTGAGGCTCACAGTGAAATCCATACCGTCCAACCGTTTCAAAAGCTCATTTTAGGGCATGATCCAAAAAATGAAGCAGATCAAAATCTTACGTGGACCATACCGGTGATTGAATCCCTACCATTAAAAAAATCATAGGTGGCACCGGAATGTTTATTTGCCATCTAACCTGTTGATATTTGCCATCTAACCTGTTGATAAGGTCACGAAGATCTGGATGAAGTGACCACACAAATATCAGCTTGATCCAAAACTTTTGTGGCCTACGGGAAGCTTTTAATGGTTAATTACCACTGTTTCCTTATTATGTTGCACCTGATATTTGGATCTGCTTCATTTTTTGATAATGCCCTAAAATGATCTTTCAATATGGATGGACGGTGTGGATGTAGTCACATACATCATAGTGGGCCCACAGTCAGGGGTCCCACCCACCTCAGCGGATCCGGGGTTTAACATGATCCGCTCCCCCCGATGGACGAGATAGATCTCATGAAAGTTCCACATATGTGGCTCTCGGTTCGCAGGGCATCTAGCGCAAACTCATTTTTAAGGGAAACGGATTGGCTACTACCCCTGCCTCTGTGGGTCCTACTATGAGGTATGTGTTTCATCCATGCTGTCCATCTATTTTTCCAGATCACTTTATAGTATGAGACCAAAAATGAGATATATCCCAATCTTAAGTGGACCACATTACAGGAAACAGTGTTGAATGAGTGTGGACCATTAAAAACCTTTTCGGGGCCATAAAAGTTTTGGATCAAACTGCTCTTTGTTTTTTCCCTTCATCTGGAGATTTATGATCTAATTAACAGATTGGATGTCAAATAAACAGTACAGTGGGCCTTAGGGGATTTAAATGATGGATATCCAATCACTATTGTTTTCGTGTGGTGTGGTCCACCTAAGATTTATATCCCTATCATTTTTGGATGGAAACCTAAAACGATCCGAAAAATGGATGAAGGGAATGGATGAAACACATACATCATGGTGGGGCCCACAGAGCACCGACCATCAGCCATGGGGCTGGTGGCTGGGGAGTAGCCAATCCGTTTCCATTTTTAAGTGCCTGCGTATCAGCCATCACTCCCTGCCGGTGTATTAAAGTTTTTTCTCTTCCCAAAATTCTCTATTCGATGCGGTTTTGGTGCTTGAACTTTGAAATCAGGAATCTCTCTCCCTATCTCGATCTCCATCTCGATCTCCATCTCCTTCTCCAAAACCAGAAGTGCATCGCAAGATGAAAATGGATAGTCCGTGGGTTCTAGATTCCGCTTCTCTTCTGGCCGTCGTTCTCATCGCGGCCCACGTCTTCGCCCTTGTAATCTCTCTCTCTCTCTCTCTCTCTCTCTCTCTCTCTCTCTCTCTCTCGTTTGGAAGATTAGTTCGTTTTGCCTCTGACGCGGCTTAGGATTGGCCGCCCATTAGGGCCCACGTGATGAGTGCTACGATGATCAGAGCCATCCATGTTGTGGACTCCATGATATATGGTACGCCTTACGAAATCTACGCGGATCGGATGAAAATAAAATTTTCAATGGCTCGCATTCGACTTAAAGAATCGATGGTTAGGATTGTCACTGAAGCGTGATTACGGGAGCAGGAGTTTATTTATTGCAGTAACTCGAGTTTGGGCGGTTCATATCATTGGACTGTCTCAGCATGTGGGTCCCAGAGGGTGGTAACAGAGGCAAATCGAATTTTTGATGGAGAGATCCCGGCCATTCAAATGCCCTGGCGAAGGATTCAGGCCATTCTGATCATCAGGTGGGGTCCGCTTGATGGAAAGACGAAGAAATGACCGGACGCGGTTTGGCTAGTGACGCGGTGGTGCTATGTGGACCCACCATGATGTATGTGTTTTATCCACGCCGTCCATCAATTTTGAAAGATAATTCTAGGGCTTGATCACAAAAATGAGGTAGATCTAAATCTCAGGTGGACCACACCATGGGAAAACAGTAGTGATTGAATGTCCACCATTAAAAACCTCTTAGGGCCCACTGTAATGATTATTTGACATCTAACCTGTTGATTAGGTCATACAGTCTTGGATGAAGGGAAAAAATATATATCAGCTTCATCCAAAACTTTCGTGGCCCCCGATAAGTTTTTAATGGTGGGCGTTCAATCAATACTGTGCGGTCCATTTGAGATTTGGAAATGATCTTGAATAATGGATGGACGGAAGGGATGAAACACATACATCATGGTGGGCCCATAGAGCACCGACCACTAGCCATTAGCAACTGGCAGGGTCAGTAGCCAATCCGTTTCCGAAATGACCAGCCGTCCATATTCAACGACGCGTGGGGCCCTGCTGATCACTGACTTGCCTGTTTTTGCCAGGACGTTCACAGCGCGCCACGCCTGATGAATGGCCAGGATCGTGTAACGGGCAACGGCCAAACACGTGTGGACTTAGCCATTAGTCAGCTTCTTAAAATTATGCGGACACGGATTGGGGATTCCTGTAACCCCAAGCACTGTGGAGCCCACCGTGATATTCATGTAATATCCGCTCCGTCCGTCCGTTTCATCATCTAAGTTAGGGTGTGAGCCATAACACGGGGGAAGATTCAAAACTAAGTGGGCCACAGCATAGGAAACAGCGTGGACAGAAACGCATACTGTGAAGTTTATAAGCCATCCAACGCGCTCATAAGTTAAAAAAACAAATATCAGACCGATCCAAAACTTCTGACACCTAAAAGGTTTCAACAGTTATGTTCCATTCCCCTCCACTTCTTATAGTGTGGCCCACTTGCGTTTTTTTTATCTCCATCTGTTTTGTGCCAGGGCTGAAAGTCGGGTGCGTTTGGTTGGGTTAGGACGGGTCGGTGCTCAACCCTAAGCCTGACCCAAGGTTCCTATACCTCAACCCTAATTTAATCTAACCCAACCTCGGGTTGAAAATTATTAACCCAAGTTGGCTTGGCAAGGTTAGTCAGGTAAACATATGCTAATATTTTCATTACGACATTAGTCTATTATATTTTTAATACATTTTTATTTTTTATATTTATAATTTTATTAATTATATATTTAGTTATTTATGGTAAATAAGTTCATTTTTTTAACAAACAACCTAAAATATAGGACAAATATTCTTTTCAAAGTAGTATTGTTTCTCTAACAAACTATTTGGGAGAGAGAAATCGGATGTATCTTGTTAGCTTGATCATTACTCAATTATAATTTCTCATGCCTTCAATATAGATGATCAACACTCAATTATATAATTTATAAGGAACTTCTATATTGATTAGGATGAGTTTGGTCTGACAACTTGGTACTTCAACCTAAGTCCAATCCAAGTTTTATTGAGTTGGTATTTGCATGGCCAAGCCTGAGGCCAAACCTGGTATATTCTAACCAAGCCCAATCCATTGTGAGGTCAGAGATGGGTCTGTGGGGCTGAACCCGCCCAACTTTCAACCCTAGTTTATGCCCATGGGATGGCAGAACGGATGAAAGGGTTAGATATACAATAACTACACATCCGGCCCCCCCGTTCTTGGGTTTGCAGAGATTTAGATTCGGCCCGCACTAGGTCGGTACTAATTAGTAGGACACACCATAGATGTATGTGTTTTATCCATGCCTTTCCCATGTGATTTTTGAGCATGAGACCAAAATCGAGGCAGATCCAAATCTCGGGTAGACTACACCTAGCTTAGATGGCAAATAAACATTACAATGGGCCATTGGAAGTTTAATGGTGAGCGTTCAATCTATAATGTTTCCTATAGTGTGATCCACCTGAGACTTAGATATGCCTTATTTTTGGGCTCATAACCTGAAATGAGCTGTTAAAATGGATGGACGGAGCGGATAAAACACATACATCACGGTGGGGCCCATAGCACCGACCGGTACCGAGAAACAATCATTCCCTCTCTCCGGCGGATCTTTGACATCTTTCTGTAATTGGTCATCAGATTTACGGGATTTACAGGTTAGCCATCCAGAGGGTATCGGACGAGCAGCGCCTAAAGAAAACGCATTAGAAAACCGTGAGTTTTTCTCCTATCCTTCGAATTCTCTCTCTCTCTCTCTCATACTAATCTTTCCACGACATGTATTTCATATTCCCTTTGATTGAGGAAAAAGATGGAGGAGAAAAGCGAGAGATGGGCGAATCTGAAACGGATCCAAACACGAGCTTTCCGAATCCCCATTTACAGAAAGCAAAGGTTTGAGTAGTTTTCCAGTTTCAGAGATTTGGATTTCTAGCGTTTGGCTTTTGAGTGAACATCGTCTGTAATTATACTATTTCCATTGTTTCTTTCTGTCGTTTGGATCGGTATTCAGTAATAGCATATAACGCCTGTTTTAACCAAGCTTTGCGGGGCCCACCATGTTATATGTATAACATCCAATCCGTTCATTAAGTGAGAACTGTTATGATCACCGTAGATCCAGGATATCAACCCAATTGGGCCATTGGGAACAACGGAAAATTGCTTCTGAAATATCTATGTTTGGACAGTGTGGGCTGTCCTGAATTCTGGATAAGGCTAATTTTTGTATTTTCCTTTTATTCGGGTGAGTCACACCTGATGAGCGGATTTGATGAAACGTACATAGCATGGTGGCCCCACACATGAACTTACGGTTGTCGTCTCATACCCATTGTTTTCTGTGGTGTGGTCCACCTGTGACTGATTTTGGCATCGGGGCCTAGTGTCGAGTACCTGTAGATGATGGGCGGAGTAGATGTCACATTGGTGGCCTGGTGGGCCCACAGAGCTTTATTTTGGGGACGTGGATTGCCTGCTATCTCGATCTCGTTTTAAGTTTGTGTGGTCCAAAGATAGCTGGGCCCACTGTGATGTTTGTATAAATCCATCCGGTCAATCCGTTTTGCCACTTCATTTTAGGGTATGAGATTAAAAAATGCGATAGTTTCAAAACTCAAGTGGGCCACACAACATGAAACAATAGGAATTGAACCCTACTATTGAAACATTCGTGGTGCCACACAAGTTTTGGGTCAGGCTTCTTTTTTTTTTTTTTTTTTTTGTGCGCGTGTGTTTTCAGTTTATTCATGTAGGAAAGACATTACAAAGGGTTGGCATATAAATATCACGGACGATTTCAGAAAGATATCTAAAATAAGCATTTGCCTCACTACCTTTTTGTGGCTCACTTGAGTTTTGGATTTTTTTTTATTTTTTTTTGTCTTATGTCCTAAAATGGAGGAGCAAGACAGACAGGTTGAATTTCTCACAATTATCTTAGTGAACCCTACTTCCTACTATCTTGCTTTTCGTACTCGTCACTTTATTGTTGTCCACCCATATAAAACAAATATTACCACCAGCTTCGGGTTTGGGCCGCTTCAGATCCCCGGTGTGTGAGGAAGTGGAATACACGTCAAAGATCCATGGCAATGGCATATAAGGGATCGTTTGGCACCAAGAATTTGAGAGGATTTCACATCTCCTTGTATGTGTAACCGAGAGTTTCAAATACGGGGGATTTCAAAGATGGAGTTGGAAATCTAGGGTGGAAGCTTGGATTACATCAAAAATCCTTCCCAGAATTCGTCATTAAGCTACTAATCTATTGGGCACATGGGCGTCTGTTGACATCCCAATAATCATATCATCAACTACATGACTATAATTACTTTAATAGGATAATTTGCATTGTCTAAACATTGTCCATGTAAAATCAATGGTTATAAATTAGTTGTTAGTCACTCAGATGCAATCTTGTGCTTGTGGCCCATTTGAGACTTGGGATTTCATCATTTTCGAGCAATATATATATTTCAATGGGCTTATTAGTGTCAAACATTACATATGTACGCTGATTAGAGATATTAAAGTTCTTGTAGTAATTAAATTCAAACCCCTGTAAATATACTATACATAGGTACTTTTGGATTAGGGGGGATTTTGAATCTAGGGTGCCAAACACAATGGAAGGATTCCATATCCGGGGGTTCCAAATCCACACTCCCAAACAGGCCCAAGCTCAAAAGTAAAATAAGGGTCAAAGGTCGATTGGGTCCAAAGGGCAAAGCCCACCATTACTAGGGTTGTGATAAATCCATTAAACAATTAGGATCATCTGCTTTGTACCTTTTTCTAGCGTGAGCCATTGTAGCTATGGTTGGCCTGCGGGTTAGCTGAGTCAACCCAAATGCATAGCGGGTGGCTCTTGGGTTGGAAAATCTGGCCCGTGTAATTAAATAGGCTGTGCTTGGATTGAAATCATAGTCAACCAAAATCTGAATTAAAAAGAAAACATGACTACAATTTCTTCAGCATTTAAAACATTGAGTATTTCATATATATATATATATATATATATATATATATATATATATATATATATATATATATATATATACACTTTTTTGGACATATCAGATTAAACAATTTCATTAGAAAAAAAAACATTTGAGAGTAATTTAGAAAAATAAAGATTGGGGTGGCAATCTATTAATAGATTTGAGAAATTGGAAATTTTAAACATGTATGGATCAATTTATATGGAGATTATTTGAAAATGAATGATTTAAGAGGGACAATAAATGATATTAAATCCCTGTTTAATTACTTAGATAAATTATTACTTATGCATGCAAAAAAATTAATCAGTTTAATTAAAATTTTCTATTTAAATCTCTTTTATATATAATATATAAAAGCATATACACATATACATCGCCTTTGCTTTTACACCCCGTTTTTTGGTCCAAAGGGTATTAAACATGGGCTTTTCTTTCTTCGAAATTTTTGCGCTTCCATTCTTTGATTGAATTTTGAGTGTTTTTTAATGGAACAATCAAGACGGAATTGAACGAAATTACCGTTTTTCTGTCAGTTTGTAGCTCTGTTTTCCTAGCTTACAAATGACTGATAAGAGTGAACCCTGGTGGGCCCCAACAAATAAGCAGCTCAGATGGCCCGCACGATGGAATGTACAAATGGAATTAGTGTAATTTTCAATTTGCAAACTGTCTACATGACTTACAGTTTCGATAGTCCAAGTCCCAAGCCTATATAAAGGAGAGTTGTGTTAAGTTGGCCCCGTATAAAACTTCCACCACGGATGGACGGAGTGGATTTCTCACAAACATCACAGTGGGCCCCACCTAGCTTGGCTTGGGCAGGCAATTCTCATCATGCAGATTCATTCCGTCCATTAGTTTTGCTGGTTGACAAATAAGACAGGAATCTAATGTTCAGGCACATCCAAAACTTATGTGGTCCACGTCAACTTCAATGATTGCTAAGGAAAACGTCCACCGTTGAAATGAGTGAAGAACCATATCAATTTTTATTTCATTTCACGGTGGCTGCTGCGGTCAAATGAGAGAAGCTCCCGTTTGCGCTCTGGACTTATCAAACGTCTATTTGTGGCCTGTGCCCTCCCTCGAGTTGTGTAACTAGCACTTAGGTAGTCCCTTCGTGTCATACGGAGGAGGGATATTTGTATGAGTGGTATTTGTGTATCTACCTATGTAGGCGAGGACCGCTCAGCTAGGGCCTGCCAAAGGAGCAACAATATTCATTGACTTGATGAATTCTTCTTCAACAGCCCTAACCTATGTCAAAAGCATCTCCGGTTTCTTTCTAGGCAAAGAGCCCATAAACCGGTGACCCACTGATATAGAGAGAGCTAACCGAGAATTTCCCGAAATCAAATGGAGCCAACGTACTGAATCCATTTCATTTGACAATGACACTCCTTTTAAGATGATTTAACAAAGCCATCAACTCTACAAACGCATCATCGTGGAGATCTCTACGGAAGACAGGACACCTTCAGAGGATCGAAAAAGCTTCTGAACAGAAGCATCTATATCCAAAGCAACCTGAGCCAACCGAGGAAAGAGAGACTCAAGATTTGTGCCCTTTAACCAGACTTCTTTCCAAAATCTGGCATTAGATCCATTGCTAATCGACAAACCGTCATCCCCACCACCTATATGTCACAACCCAAACATAACACTAACCCTAGGCGGACGTCTATCCGACCGTAAAACCGTAAATTTTAAAAAATAAATAAATAAATAAAAATGTCCTACAATGGACGGTTGATATGTTACTGTAGTTACCAAGCAAGTCTCACAGACTAACATTTTCACGCCCACAACAACATCGAGCCTGAAAAGAAACTGATCACCTCCAGTCAAGGTACCACTACTCGCAGCACCTACCCATCTTCCCTGCCTGCATGCCACCTTGTGTAAGACATCAGTAACTTGAATAAAGTAGGCCACACCATGAAGATCGCCCAGCACAAAAATCAATCTGGTTTGCTAATCAGGTGCACAACACCATTGGAATCAACAGATAACATTTAGGTATGGCCTACCTAGTGAATGGATCAGCCTTACTCTTGAAAACAGTGATTTTCACCATGGGGGCCACCATTTTCACATAGCTGATTTTCTAAGAGAAGTGGCACATTAACAGGAAAGACCGTGTGGTTTTCTAAGTATAGCTAAGGATCAATGCAACAATCATGACTCATTCTTGTATGATCTTCTTAAAAGATTTCCCATACATGGGCACTGACCTCGTATCGGTTTTCTAAGCATCTCCCCACTGCTTCAGATGTCTTTAGGTATTTGGTACTTTGTTGCGCCATGGATAGGTGGCCTGAAAAAGCTGATGGCATGTTCGTCTCCTCCACAATTCGGGCATTGGGGTAGGATTTGTGACAGGCATGCCATCTGCACGGTCTTCTCATTCCACGCATATGGCAGGGGCTTTGTCATCAGCCAAGCTTCGTTCAGTTTCAGCAACGACTATAACAGCGCAGTTAACTATTCTAAACATTTCGTTTATCCATGCCAGTGGAGATATTTTGTCAATGTATCAGCTAAGAAGAAGGGTGTGAGCAAGCTCTGTGTTGGCATTCCTGTCCATTCTATCCTTTTGTTATCTTCTCAAAAAAGTAAAAAGAAAAAGAAAAAGAAAGGAAGAAGGAGAAGGAGAGGGAGAGGGAGAGGGAGAGGGAGAAGAAGTGTGTTGGCATTCCATCTGTTCTTTCTTATTGTTTTCTCAAAAAAAAAAAGAAGGGAGGACGAGAGGGAGAGAAGAAGAATGAAGGCAATGATAGTTGCATAGCCACAATAAGCCCATAATCTCAAAACCGATAGCATCACACCAACCATATCCGATTAGGTATCAGACCAACCGGATGCACAATAGGATTGCAACTCGGGCAGGTTGGGTTGGGTTGGGGGTAAACCTGAGCCTGACCCAAGCTCAAGAGGAACCAACCCAAAACCCACAACCTGAAACCTGACTGGACCCGGCCCAAATACATAACCCGAGGACCCTAACAACCTAACCTGACCGGAGGTCAGGTTGGGTCAGTTGGGTTCAGGTTGACCTGATCCAAGTTGCAGCCCTAATACACAGCATTCACATAAACATATAGCACACCATGCTTATCCAAAAGAGCCTGGATGAAGAAGCCCTAATCTAATCCCCCTCTTTTTTTTTCACTGAATGGCAAGGGTTAAAATGCATTAAGGCCGACTAAAAGGGAACAACAAAATGTCAGGAGGAATTACAAGGATGAAGAAGAACCATCCTGGTGCAAAGACCCAAAGACCCCAGAAATCTTCTCGTAAGCGCCATGAAGAACTCAAGACCTAAAACACAATCAATGACCCCCGCGGATTTATCTGATTTACTCTCAAAGGTTACTTCTGCTCCTAAACTGGTCCACCATAGGGGGCCTGGTCTCTCTTTTTCTTCTTTTTATTTTTATTTTTTATTCATCTTAGAGTAATGAAAAGACTTTATTAAAGAAAGAGAGAATAATAATACAACCAGAAAACACTGAGACTTCAAAGCAGGCAAAACATTGCATGCAACCCCAAGAAAACCCCAGCCTAAGGCAATAGATGCATTTCCTAGCCTATATGATCTGCCTAGAAGCCCCCTCTTTTGTATGGACACCTGCAATCATTTGCTTCCCTTCCAATGTGAAGAAAAAGAAATCGGGAGGCCTTTGCATAAATCCAGCGATTCCAGAATCTTGTCCGCCACTCTCCATGGTCATCAACCCGAAGTAACCCAATGGAAGACATGTTTGGAGTCCCCCCTCAGTTGCTGCTGGCTTTAAAAAACATATGGACACTACTATTTTCGTTGATCTATGTCATTCATCTAGCAGGCCCCACCATGGGATGGCTCATGCCCCAATAGATCCCTATCAAACTTAAAAATGGACAATTCCAACCAATGATCCACACTCAATAAGGCTTAGTCTGACTATCTACATCATTCAATGGGGGATATCTTCAAGATGGGCATCTCCAATCGACAATGGCACCCACTACACGAATGACATTAACTATAAAAAGCCAAACAAATTCCTCAACTAAACATTGTATTTTTCCACATTTATAAACCATCTCAGCTTGAATTTAGGAAAAAGCATTCCTCCTATCAATACATTATTTACCTCATGAGATGGCTTAGCCCCCACTAATTTAGCTACGTGACCAGTTTCAAGAGATCCATTCTGCAAAGGGTTGAGAAGAATGATAATTTCCAACATGGTTAAACATGAAAACAGATGACTGATTCAAGAGAACATAAAGCACAACCTTAACATTCAAAGCAAAAGGCAAAAGCACATCATTTCAATGAGACTCTGTTTGGACAACAAAAATCCCCAGTATTAGGATTCCCATACAATCATAATGACAGCGACTAGAGTCCGCAACAAGGTTTGCATTGCCATTTCACATAAAGTGCCCCAAAATCACAAAATCTGAAAATGGCACTTATACAGGGGTGAAATGGCCCACCTCAAAAAGTGGTATGTTTTTTGGGCTGCTCATATCATTTCCCGTACATGCCTTTGCACATCACGTTTCAGCGGATATGCCCATGAGACGCAATTTTCTTCACTTTTTCCTTACATCTTCGAGTATTTTATTCATTTAAAGCATTGTGGTAGGCTAGGAACTCATGTTTTACTAAAATTTTGGAGATCAAAACACAAGATTTGAGCATGATTCGACAAATCAAAGTGCAGAATAATTAATTTAATAGTCATTTTTATAATGACAAAAATATAAATTACATTGTGCGTATTAAGCAGATAAATTGCAACTTTTACACACTAAAATAGCATGTGCCATACGCTTCAGGAGTGCTTCTCCGAACATACACATGCACATCCACACACCACGCCACACCACCCACACCCACCCACCCACACACAAGTCATTTTCTTGGATTAAGTTGGGATAACAAACATATAATTACTTATAATAGCATGTTATTCGCGATATTGCACACATGACATACATTTTCATTGCAGAGGCATTTGTGGTGGTTCAAAAATGTATGAAGCCCCTACAGTAAAAGCAAGGTGTTCCAAAACGGTAATGGTAGCTGTAATGGCCACCATCGTTACCGTTATGATACGGACCACAATAGCCGTTACAGCCCCCATATCGGTTGTTACGGCTCTTTTTTTATTTTTTGAAAAAATTGTTACAGGACCATTACGGGGCCATTACGGGCCGTTACGGCATGTTTTTCTGTAATGGCCGTTACGGCCATTTCAACCCCGTAACGCGTAACGGTTATAACCGTTACCGTTACGTAACAGCCGTTACAGCCATTACATAACCGATTTTGAATACCTTGAGTACAAGTTGCCAATTAATCAAATAATTTCTAATTCCCATGAGCTTAGACGCTTCCTTGAACACAGGCATGCACATCCTCACACTGTGACACACCACCAACACACCCACACCCATACCCACCCACCCACCCACCCACACAAGTCATGGTCTTGGATTTAGTAGGGATAACAAACATATAATTACTTATAATAGCATGTTATTCAAGATATTGCACACTTGACATATATTGTCATTGCCGTGGCATTTATGGTGGTTTAAAAAATGTATGAAGCCCCCTACAGTAAAAGTTGTCAATCAATCAAATAATTTCTAGTTCCCATAAGCTTACAAACTAAATTTAGAGGTCAGAGACTCACTTTTCATCCATACAGGCTAACAACCAACATTATTACCAAAGAATGGTGTGAAACACCATAGAGTACATGTCAAGAACACAAATAAATGATAGATTCTTTTGTTTCACTTTTTTTTTTTTTCCTTTTTTATGATATTCTCCCATATTTTTTCGGTCAAAAAAATCCAGCCAACACTGTCTTTGATATGCTGCATATAGAATCATTTTGGGGCCCAGCCAATACACCCACCTATTACAATATTCAGTCTAGGTAGGGAGAGAGTTGTGTTCTCTGTTTGAGGGTAGTCTGATTACTTTGTATCTAGTATTCTATTAATAAATGCTCTCCATGGGTCATGGGTGAGAAACATGGTGTGTTGTAACCGCCATTATGGGGCCATAAAGGCCTTTACATAAACGTAACGGTGGCAACCGTTACACGTTATGGGGTCTTAACAGCCGTTACGGAAAGAATGACCCATAACAGCCGGTACAACTCCCGTAACGGAAAGAATGACCCAAAACTGATGAGAGCCATTGTACCACTGACGGATCTTTATTTATAGACGGGGAAAGTCCTTGCATAAAGATACACAAACACACACCACAGGCACCCCCCGTTACGGAAAGAATGACCCATAACAGCCAGTACAACTCCCGTAACGGAAAGAATGACCCATAACCGATGAGAGCCATTGTACCACTGACGGATCTTTATTTATAGACGGGGAAAGTCCTTGCATAAAGATACACACACAGGTAGGGCTGTTCACGAGTCGAGCTAGCTCGAAAAACTCACTCGACTCAACTCGAGTCAGCTTGAATTGACTCGGCTTGAATGGTCGATTCGAGCCGAGCCAAGCTAATTATTTGAAGCTCGAGTTCAGTTCAAGCCGAGTTCAACCAGGGGGCATTTCAACTCGACTCGACTCGAAGCTCGAACTAGAGCTCGACTCGGCTCGATTAATAAATATATTAAATAATATATATTATATATATTAATATAATATATATTATATATATTAATATAATATATATATATATATATATATATATATTATACTAATATAAGTTTTAACTTTTTAACTTAAAAAAAAAAAAAAAAAAAACCCTAGAGTCTCTACCCGACCGCACGCACCCCCTTTCCCTTTCCCTTTCTTCTCTTTCTCTACCCGCTGCCAGCCACACGCCCGCCCGGACCACCACCACCAGTTTTCATTTCAGCTCTACAATAGTATGATTTCAATCTCTTGAGATCTACTTCTTGGGCGAGAAACCCAAGAAATTCGAGATGGGTTCTTCTTAGATTTGTTAGAGCTTCAAGGAAATCCAATGATCTGATTGGCTAGAGCTCTTTACTTGGATTTCTGATCTGTGTTATGCTCTGTTTCTTTTCTAGTACTTGGATTTCTGTTGGTGGAAGAAGATCAAGAATAGATCAGTTCTTACAGGTTTCCTCATCCGATTCAAAGCTTTGTTTGGTTTTTTCATCGGGTTTTGCTTTGATTCTCCTAAGATTTTTGAATTTTTCATCAATGGAGGAGGATCAAGAACATAATCCATTACTCTCTCACCCAACAAGCTCGAGCTCGACTCGACTCGAACCACTAGCTCGACTCGAACTCGACTCGACAGCTTTGACAAACAAGCCAAGCTTCAATGTTGAGCTCAAGGCCAAGCTCGAGCTCGAGCTCGAACTCGAGTATAGCATGGACAAGCTTAGCCGCGCTCGACACGGCTCGAGTCAGCTCGGATTGACTTGGCTTGAATGGCCGATTCGAGCCGAGCCAAGCTAATTATTTGAAGCTCGAGTTGAGTTCAAGCCGAGTTCGACCAGGGGGCATTTCAACTCGACTCAACTCGAAGCTCGAACTCGAGCTCGACTCGGCTCGATTAATAAATATATTAAATAATATATATTATATATATTAATATAATATATATATTATATTAATATAAGTTTTAACTTTTAACTTAAAAAAAAAAAAAAAAAAAACCCTAGAGTCTCTACCCGACCGCACGCACGCCCTTTCCCTTTCCCTTTCTTCTCTTTCTCTACCCGCTGCCAGTCGCACGCCCGCCCAGACCACCACCACCAGTTTTCATTTCAGCTCTACAATAGTATGATTTCAATTTCTTGAGATCTACTTCTTGGGCGAGAAATCCAAGAAATTCGAGATGAGTTCTTCTTAGATTTGTTAGAGCTTCAAGGAAATCCAATGATCTGATTGGCTAGAGCTCTTTACTTGGATTTCTTATCTGTGTTCTGCTCTGTTTCTTTTCTAGTACTAGGATTTCTATTGGCAAAAGAAGATCAAGAACATATCGGTTCTTACAGGTTTCCTCATTCGATTCGAAGCTTTGTTTGGTTTTTTCATCGGGTTTTGCTTTGATTCTCCTAAGATTTTTGAATTTTTCATCAATGGAGGATGATTAAGAACAAAATCCATTACTCTCTCACCGAACAAGCTCGAGCTCAACTCGACTCAAACCACTAGCTCGACTCGAACTCGAACTCGACAACTTTGGCAAACAAGCCAAGCTTCAATGTTGAGCTCAAGGCCAAGCTCGAGCTCGAACTCGAGTACATCATGGACAAGTCGAGCCCAGCTTGGCCCACCTCGACTCGGCTCGGCTCGTTGCCCACCTCTACACACAGCAACACCCCCCCCCCCCTCGAAAATAATAAAAATAAAAATAAATAAATAAATAATCTGTAAGGTCCAATACTGACATGACGGATCTAACTGTACCATCCAGTGTTGTCATATGCGACCGCATATGCGCATATCCATATGCAAATCGCATATGCGATCATGGCATATGTGACCATGGCACATACGCGATCGCATATGTGGCATATGTGAAAATATGCGATTACATACAGCATATGCGATCGCATATTGGCCATGCACATTGAATTTTTTTATTTTTTATTTTACAAAAAAACAACATTTTTCCTATAAAAGGGCTTCCAAATCTCCTCCATTTGCAATATTCTCACTCCAAAATTCTCTTACTCTATTTTTCTCTTACATTTCTTAATTATAAGTGCTCTCTCTCTCTCTCTCTCTCTCTCTCTCTCTCTCTCTCTCTCTCTCTCTTGTATTTCCTACTTCCAAGTGATCTTAATCTCTCCCTCCCTCACTCTTGGAAGTTGGAAGATCAAGATTCAAGAACTTTCAAGTTTCAAAGAAGATAGTTTGTTGATTTTCTACAATAATAAATAAATAGCTTGTTAATTTTGTTGTTACTTCTTGTTAACTATATTGTTAAATGTCGATGACTTAATGTTTAATTCAATGATTGTATCTCTCTCAAATGTATTTTAAATATGTAAAATTAGTTATCTATTAACTTAGAAAAGTTCTCCTTAGTTTCTTATATATTTTTACATTTTTTTTTGAATTTTTCCCTTATATATATATATATATATATATATCATGTGCGGTTGCATATGCGATCGCACATGATCACATATGCAATTCAACAACATTGGTACCATCCACCATTCCACACATCATACTTGCAAGAAAATACTTCCATAAGATGTTCTATTCTTCCTAAAATTGCCACAACCAATTACTTAAAAATGAATGAATCGTAAATATAATCTTTAAATTCTTGCACCTCCTTCCTGGTGTGCCTTACGAAGGTCCCCCCATCTCATGAGATGGAACTTGTGTCTTTCTTCCTTCACGATCTCTGCAGCCTCTAGATGATCTTTGCCAACCATTAGAATAGAGGCATAAAGTCAGCAAGTTAAGAGCACTTTTGGTGTAGGTTATGAAGCCTCCCAAAGGTAGGTAACTACTTTTACACACATCGAAAGTGTTCTTTCCACTCGCTTGACCACCCAGTCCCATGGACATCTAGTAGTTCTAATTCATAATGGACAAGATATGTTGAAGGAAGGCAACTTGCAATATATCCAAACGAATCTACCATCCCCCAAACACCACCCCTTTCCACCTGAACTCCTAGGATCTCACTTCTTTGTTAGTTTTTTTTTTTTTTTTTGCCAGAGACTGCTTTGAATTTGAAGCACCTCAAACTTCCTTAATTTTGAAACTTTAGATACGCCCGCATCGGTAAATAGAAGTGTACTGTCCGCAAATTGCGGATAGGATGACTGGAATCTAGCTTGCACAACCTAAAGTCAAAGATGAACCCTCCAAGATAGCCTTCTTGATCATTCTACTCAAAGATTATGCCACAATAACAGATAGGTACAAGGACAATGGATCTCCCTGGTGCATGCCTTGGAACATTTGAAGAAACCTTTTTAAGACCCATCAACAAACACCAAGTGATGAGCCAAGCCTATCCACTCAGCAATCCACCCCCTCCATCTCACACCAAAGCTCATCCTCAGCATATATTTGAGGAACTTTTAAAGAAACTTTTTGGGGTCTTGACTAACCCGACCTTGTCCTAAACATTTATTGATCTTAATCCTAACCATCTGTATTAATAAAATATTAATCATGACTAAAAAAATGCAACTCAACCAGATAGCCCTTCCATAGATCTGCATTGCAATAACACACTCAACAGAGAGATTAGAATAGCATGATCTTGGGCTAGTTTGAAAGCCTCAAAAGGCTTTTTTAGATGGAATGATTTCATGTCATTCGGAAATCATTTACATCCCAAAAAGTGGCCAGGAAAAGAATGAAAAATAACGGTACCATGAGTTGACACCTGAAGCGTGCTTTTATTCCTTTTCTTTTGCCTCATCAATGCTTCTGCATCAAAAGATTGTTGAAGGAAGAGCAAGTGAAATTTATCTCCACCATTACTCCATAGATCAATAGGGAGGGCGTAATATGCGATCATACAGATCATGGCCCACAAGTGGTCCAATCAGATTTTAGATCCATGTGCATTGCTCATCTATGCAATATTCACATGCGTGCACTGTTCAACCATATATGTGCATGTGTTTGCCTGAATTGTTTTCCAAAACTTTCCTCTTTTAGATGACAATAGATTTAATTTTTTTAATTTGTAGACTTGTGTTGGATTGAGATCTTATTGGGCTTGGGCTGAAAATCCTCAACCCGACCTAGGTTGGTTAGGCTTGGGTTGAGGAACCCAAACCCAGGTATGTATGTAGGTAACACGTGCATGCGTGTTTCCTCTTATTCGTAGGCTTGGGTTGAGTTGAGATCTTGTAGGGCTAGGGCTGAAAATCCTCAACCTGACCAAGTTGGGTTGGGCTTGGATTGAGGCCTTGGGCAACCCAAAACATGATCCTGTGCATGTGCATGCGCGCGCATGTGTTCATGTGTATGTGTGTGATGTACTACACATATAATTATATATGGGAAACACTATTATGGCAATGGACATTGAGCTGGGTCAGGCCTCAAGCTGACTTCTCTTGAGATTGGGTTGGGTTTGGGTTGACCCCCAACCAAACCATACCCACTAGATACCTTGAATTTATATAGGAAATTTGTATTAGAAGGAAAAAGGAAGATAATACACTTCATATACACGATGCTTTGTAACCCAACTCTAGCAAGAAAGGATTTCCAGAATTCTATGCTGATCTCTTCGGCAATGTATATTTCCAGGCCCTTCATTTCAGGCATTTTCTTTACTAGAAGATTTTCAAGCACATCAGCTGCACCACCAGTGGATACAGCTGTTGTTGGGGCACGTTGATCAGATTGCAACAGCTCTAGCCCACTTAGCCCCTGTGATTTCAAAGGCTTCGTGGTCCCCACAAAGTCCAATGCATTCAGGCCTCCGCCAAAGGCTAAACTATTATATCCATGTCGAAAAGCTAAACTTCTTGTTGTGGAATGGGCTTCTCGTATAAAATCTTTGAAGATTGTAATTTTTCTTCTCCTTTGATTGTAGTTTTTGCACCACCTCGACGTTTTGTCAATAAAATTCATCTTTACTCTTAAATAAAAATTTAAAAAAAAAAAAAAAAAAACATGAGACTAATTCCAAGACAACAAGACAGAGACAAACAAGACTGGACAAGCCTGACCTAGACAAGTTTTCTAGGTCCTAGGAATAAAATTTTACTGCTATCGAACATGCACTAAGGGTTTCTTTGGTATGAATACGACACAAAATAACTACTGTACAAACGTTTAGTACCAAGGTGTAATCATCACATCTTTTGCCCTCACTTCATTTGTCTGTTTAGCAATGAAGATATCAAAATTGTTAATAAAAGAAATCCATAAATTGCTACGTTTTTAATATTATGGTTTAATTGCTAAAGGACAAGAAAAGGAGAGTTTTTTTTTTTTTTTTTTTTAAGGATAAGAAAAGGAGAGAAATTTTAACTAAAAAGGTGTAATAGTTGCATTTTTGCATTAAATGTTCCTACCATAATATATTTTGTATCCTACTACTAAACTAAGTCAACATACCATAAAGGATAACAAAATAATTTGGCTTTTGGACCACTTAGGTAGGTTAGATGAAGTGTATATCCCATGAAGCAGCATCAGATCTAGGACAAAAGGGTGCTTGCAACCAGCTCGAAAACTCCCAAAAGCATGTGCTTCCAAACACCTACTAACAAAAAATTGGAAATATGGGTGCCAATGCTCAATTGGTAACCCCTAGCAGTTAGGCGTTGGTGGAGTGGTTCAAGACAAGCACAAGGCATTAAAATTCCAGCTTGATTGGTTAAGGAGATCCTAACCGTGTTGATTTGATAACTATTTTTGTGACCTTAAGATGGTCCAATAATTCTTTATGGACCTTCCCGTGGTGGAAGGAGATTCGAGGAGTGTTGTCAACTAAGCTTCCGCTTTGTGTACAGCTTCTTGGAAGAGACAACCTACTGTTACTGAGATTAAGGCTTTGGACTTTGTTGGGTCAACTTGTTTTTGCATTACTCCTACATATGGGAACTCAATTACAGATTCTCTTGCCAAAGATAGTGTGTCAAGGTCGTCTCTTGTAAAAGGCTGACTCTATTGCTAGTCTTTCTTTCCTTTTCTTTAATAAAATTTTGCTCTATCAAAAAAATATGGCTACTTAAGCTAAAAAAGGTGTGAGTGGAAGTTTTTTGTAGCTCCACTTGGACTCGTCAGATTCCTAGTTCAATATAGTGAGTCATTCATAGATGCAAGGAGGGATGAAGCACGATTCAGTCTGAACATGCATATTTTCGCAATTCCCAATGCCTTAGAACAACCCTAGACATGCTAAAAGAAATCTCCTAAAGAGAAGCAAACAAAATTGGAGCTTCCCTTCTCAAAATAAAGGGACATCATCGGATCTAAACAATGTGGGAGGCATATGGTGGTTGGAACATGAAACTCTATATGTTTGGAGAATAAGCAAAGAATCAAAAGGTTCAAAGAAAACTAAGTCAAGGTTTAATCATTGGGATGTTCTTTTCTCATTAGATCATACACACACAAAATGGCTCCTCAGTTCTACCAATCTGCCTTCCACAAAAAGTAATTGAAATCCCCACCATGTAGAATCTAGAATCTTCTAACTAACTCCTCCCTTGTCACAATTGCATTCTGAATCAAGCAAAAGGTTCAGGTAACCTGGCCATCTTAAAATGGCTCCTCAGTTCTACCAAGCTCACTTCCACTATACCAAAAAGAGAAGACATCAAAATCACTGCCACTTTAATGGTGATAGAAGTAAGGACTCCATGTGGTCAACAATACCTCTATATTAGTTCTTGACCTTACTGTCTTGATTCTTCTTTTCCTTCGGATTATCAGGAAATAATAATAACAACAACAACAACAATAATAAATCTTCTTGCCCCGTACTTTGATAGTATCTTTTGTAATACCAACATTTTTTATGAACTAACAACTGAAATTAAATCCACGAAAGTATCTTCCACATAAACATCATTTGTACCAGCAATTCTAAATGAAGACCTTCATAAATTCATGCACAAACAATTAAATTTTCAAAACGAATCCTACTTAAAGAAAATCTGTATGAACCACAATCCGCACCTTCACATTAGATTCCAAAGCTTTGAATTTTCCATCACACAGTCAAACAAATTCGAAAATGTACGAAATAACACAAAACGTACTATTTATTGAATGGGCTAACTAAAGAAACATCAACAAAGAACAAAAAATGTTTCTATATAAGAACAAACCGGATATGAATAAATCGAACCCAGTTCAAAATATTACAGACACAATCGCACCTCTCCGAAAACCACAAATGATAAGAGAACAAGAGGGGGACAAGAAAATAGTCATTTAACCCAGGTCAGTTGCACATATAAATCCCACTAGCGTACCTGTGATTCACTTGGTAGAAGTCTGGCTTGTCATCGGAAACGGGACTTAGAGAAATCCCAGAAAGCGTGCTAGCTCCTTGCACTGAGAACTTCACAAAAGCAACAACATCGATCTCTTCCCCTGACTCCAGCTCGCTAGGATCAATGGGCATCCGTGCTCTTAGACATCCAGGCGGGGCCTTCAGAGGAATATCCTGAACATGCCATCTCAATTCTCTCTCTGCCCGATTCAAAACTGCCTTTGGTGACACCTTAAGCAGTGTAGGGTCCACGGGCAGCTTCAAAACAAACGTCACATTGTGCAACGGTGTCATCAACTCGGGATTCGGTGCATACTGTACCATCACAGAAAGCAGCGTCCCGCTGTGACGCTGAACCAATCGGACCCGCAAAGGAATTGGGGTGAAACGAGGCTGCAAGCTGTACTTCAAGATAGGCACCGGCTCCTCAACAGCTTCAGTCCGTATATGAAACAGCCCATCTCCAAGGCTGCTGATCCGAGAGCCCTGCATCACAACCCTCTTCACCCCAGTTGTACCATTGATTCGGAAAGAGAATTCAGTTTCTTTCCCGCCCGATTCCTTCATTGGCAGCGTTTTCAAATACACAATGCCTTGCAATCCAACTCTGGCAAGCAGGGATTCCCGGAATTCTACACTGATCTCTTCGGCAATGTACATTTCCGGGCCCTTCATTTCGGGCATTTTCTTTACTAGAAGATTTTCAAGTGCGTCAGCTGCACCCCCAGTGGATACAGCTGTTGTTGGGGCAGGTTGATCTGATTGCAGCAGCTCTAGCCCACTTAGCCCCTGTGACTTCACAGGCTTCGTGGACCCCACAAACTCCGACGCGTCCAGGCCTCCACCAAAGGCATTGTCTAGCCCTTCAAAAGTTTCTGACAGCGTAGCCTCCTCATTGCTGAACTCAATCCCGCCATAATCCCCTTCAAAACCCTCCACCCCAATGAACGTCGACTGGGTCGCCGCAGCTGGCGGAAGCGTCGTGACCTCGAGGCCAGCCAGCGCTGTTGCAACATCAGATGGCACTGCAGGCCCGTCCTTACTCTTCTTGAAACCACCCACGAGCTCTTCCGGTTTGTTGATCACATTGCTCGCAGCAAATGGGTCTTTCTCCGCCTCAGGGACGGATTCTTCCGGTTTCTGCTGCGGCTGGTCCTGCGGGTCGGCCGGGGCAGGGGCAAGCGTGGCTGCAATCTCATCCCCGGCTGCCAGCGTCTCTGGCGGCAGCTCGAAGCTCGCGCTCGAGAAGAGCTCCACATTGGCCTCGTGCTCAGTAGACAGCCCCTCCACGGCAGGCCAGACCTCAGCCCCACGGACACGGTTCTCAGCATCGATCGCGGAATGGACCATCTTGGCAATTCCCTCGCCATGGATGGATGAGAGGATGGTAGCAAGGCGGATGCTGCTGACGCCACGGAGGACGATGTCGAGCGCCATGTAGATCTCAGCGTACTTGCGGTGGAGCTTCTCAGGGGTCACTTCAACGCCCCGACAGGCGGCGACAACGACGGACACGGCCTGATTGACGGTCTCGATGCATTCGAAGACGTTGGAGAGATCAGCAGTGGTGATTGCAAGGACATAGATGGAATTCACAAGGCGGTAGACGACGCGATACTTGGATTCCAGGCCAATGAGGATCTGGCCGCTGGAAGCGGCAAGGGGATCGTCGCCGAGGGATGAGGTGGGGTCCGCGTCAGATAAGATGGGGTTCGGGTTCGGGCTCTTACCGGAAGAGAACGATAGACGCGTCTGACGGAAAGAGGAAAGGGCGGAGAGGGCGCGGGCCGGGGGGAACCATTCTCGGGTCTGGAGGAGGATGTCGGGTCCATTGGTAGGTTGGAGCGAGAGAGCCAAACACGCCATTCTCTTCTTCAATCTTGGGTGGCTGGGATTGAAGGGTCTGTTAGGGTTTTGGGGCAGTCATGGAGGAAGGGTTTGAAGAGACTTTTGTTTCGGATCGGGATAAGATGGGATCTGTCGCGTTTGAATCGTCAGATCTGATTTGAGAAGCAGAGAGAGGGAGAGAGGGAGCGAACTTCTACAGATTTTTTGATCGAGCATTTCTTCGATATGAGACGAAAAGAGAGGAAAGGAACGGAGAAATTTACAGCTGTACGATCCATTTATGGACCATTTACATTTGTGAGCCCACTTCTTTTTACCTTTCAAGAATAAGCCCCGTACGTACGGACGGCTTCCAAAAAGTCGAAAATGCACCCTGCTTTTCCTTCCGCAGGAGGATCGAGCGCTGACGCTCACCGATCTCCGGGTTGTACGAACGGTTCAAAAGTGATCAAAGTTACACGGCCCCACAGTTATGTATTTATTATATCCAAAGATCAACTGGACCACACTACAAAGAGCAGCGGAAAATTGACTTTCACCGTTGAAACTTTTGTAGGGCCCACCATAACATTTAGTTTCCATCCAATCTATTCATAATGTCACAAAGACCTGGATGAAGAGGAAAAACAAATTTTGTAATGATCCAAAACTTCTGGGACCCCTAAAAGGGTTTCAAAGGTAGACGTTCAATCTTCCACTGCCTTTTATAGTGTGGTCCTTGATAGCTAAATCTATCTTATTTTTCTTCCCAAACGTTAGTACGAGTTGGCCAAATAGATGGACGGTTTGGATATAACACATACCTCATAAAAGACCCACAAAGGTGGTGGGGATTACAACAGAAAAAAAAAGCTTGTGTCTATGGCTACGGATTATAACCGTAGAGATAACAACAGCCAATGCTTTTTCAATATGTCCTCTACTATGCATCGAAGGTCTTTCGATATGTACTTCGATATATCGAATGTCTTTCAATTAATCGAAAAAGGTCCAAAACTGTCCAGCAACTTTGCATAAAAAATCTCGCAATTTTTTATTAATCGAAGATATAGCTACAGATTATAGCCGTAGCCATAACTGCAGTCCGTAAAAGTCTATGCAAATTTTTTTATTTTTTATTTTTTATTTTTTTACATGGAAAACTTTATTCTATGTACATTTTTTTTTAATACATATTTATATAAATTTGTATATATAAGCATATAAAAAAAAATTCTCTAGTTTTTTTTATTTTTGTCTTTATTCATTTAATAAGAATATCTTCTAAACTAAAATTAGTTACTTGACGTATCATATATGATTTTGGGGTAGGAGAAGCTATTTTCGCCAACCAACCTGATCATTTTCATAGATTCCATCAGGTCGATGGTTGAAAATCCATTTCATTCACTTCGCGATCAATTTCATTCAGTTCGCGGTCAATTTCATTAACTTCACCGTCTTTTCCATGCATTTCACGGTCAATTTGCTTCACTTCAGGGTCAATTCCATGCATTTCACGGTCATTTCCGGTGATTCCGTTTAGATTCACGGTCATTTCCATGCACTTCACGTCAATTCCCTTCACATCATGGTCATTTTCATGCATTTTACGGCCAATTCCTCACTTATGTGTCATTTCTATGCATTTCACGGTCATTTTCGCGATTTCATTTAGAGTCACGGTCATTTCCAAGCACTTCACGGTCAATTCGCTTCACTTCACGATCATTTCCACGCATTTCACGGTCAATTCACTTCACCACACGGTCATTTCCATGCCTTTCATGGTCATTTTCGGTGATTTCGTTTAGATTCACGATCGTTTCCATGCACTTCACGGCCAATTGCCTTCACTTCATGATCATTCCAGCATTTCACGGTCATTTTCACTGATCAATTCCGATTTAATTCACGGTCATTTCCATGCACTTCACGTCAATTCCCTTCACTTCAGGTCATTTCCATGCATTTCACGTCAATTCGCTTCACTTCATGTCATTTTTATGCATTTCACGGTCATTTTGCGATTTCTTATCATTTAAGATTCACGGTCATTCCATATCACTTCACGGCAATTCCCTTCACTCCACGGTCATTTCCATGCTTTCACGGTCATTCCAAACAATGATTCACGGTCCTTTCCATGCACTTCACGGTCAATTCGCTTCACTCATGTCATTTCCATGCATTTCACGCCAATCCTCACAATTTCTAGCGATTTTGTTTAGATTCACGGTCATTTCCATGCACTTCACGGTCATTCCCTTCACTTCACGGTCATTTCCATGCATTTCACGTCATTCGCTTCACTTCGGTGTCATTTTTATGCATTTCACGTCATTTTGGCGATTCATTTAGATTCACGGTGAATTCCATGCACTTCACGGTCAATTTCTTCACTTCATGGTCATTTCCACGCATTCACGGTCAATTCATGCCCCTTCACATTACGGTCATTTCCATGCATTTCACGGTCATTCGCTTCACTCAGTCATTTCCATGCATTTCACCATTAATTCCCAGATTCACGGTCGATTCCATGCACTTCACGGTCAATTCCCTTCACTTCACGGTCATTTCCATGCATTTACGATCAATTCGCTTCACTTCAGTCATTTTCATGCATTTCACGTCAATTTCGGCGATTCGCATACACTTCGCGGTCAATTTCAACACTTCACGGTCAATTTCTTCACTTCATGTCATTTCCATGCATTTCATGTCAATTCGCTTCACTTCTAGTCATTTCATGCATTTCACGGTCTTTCGGCCCTTGTTAATTCATGGTCATTTCCATGCACTTCACGGTCAATTCCTTCACTTCACGGTCATTTCCACGCATTTACGATCAATTCGCTTCACTTTACGGTCATTTTCATGCATTACGCGGTCCAGTTTAGATTCATGGTCATTTTCATGCACTTCATTTCCTTCACTTAGGTCATTTCCAGCATTTCATAATTCGCTTCACTTCATATCATTTTATGCATTTCACGATCATTTTCGCGATTCGTTTAGATTCACGGTCATTTATATGCATGGTCAATTTCTTTCACTTCACGGTCATTTCCATGCATTTACGATTAATTCGCTTCACTTTACAGTTAACGTGTAGATTCATGGTCATTTCCATGCACTTCATGGTCAATTCCGTGAATTTCCATCATTTATATGCATTTACAATGATGAAACAAATACCTCACTATCGCAATTTCATTCACTTCATGGTCCATGTCATCGACCACAAGATCAATTCAATGCATTTCACGTTAATTCACGGAAATGACCATGAATCAGAACGGAATCGAAAATACCATGAAATGCATGGAATTGCCCTGTGATTGACCGTGAAGTGCATGAAATGACCGTGAATCTAAACGGAATACCATGAATGAGAATGACCGTGAAGTGAAGGAAATAGAATGCATGGAAATGACGTGAATCGAAGTGAATGACCTAAATGCATGGAGATGGAAGTGAATTTACGAATGGAAATGCCGTGAATGCTAAATGACATGAAGTGAAGAATTGACCATGAAATGCATGAAATGACCGTGAAGTGCATGGAAATTGGCCGTGAAATGCGTGGAAATGACCGTGAAGTGAAGGAATGACCGTGAAATTGAAGTGAAATGATCGTGAAGTGCATGAAACTGTGAATCTACAGAATCGTAAATGACCGTGAAATGCATGGAAATGATTCCGTTTTGATTGAAATGACCGTGAAATGCATGGAAATGACCGTGAAGTGAAGTGAATTGACCGTGAAATGCGTGGAAATGACCGTGAAGTGAAGGCAATTGATCGTGAAGTGCTTGGAAATGACCGTGAATCTAAACGGAATTGCCAAAAATGACTGTGAAATGCATGGAAAAGGCCGTGAAGTGAAGCGAATTGATCGTGAAATGCGTAGAAATGACCGTGAAGTTAAGGGAATTGACCGTGAAGTGCATGGAAATGACCGTGAATCTAAATGGAATCACCAGAAATGACTGTGAAATGCATGGAAATGACTGTGAAGTAAAGCAAATTGACCGTGAAATGCGTGGAAATGACCGTGAAGTGAAGGGATTGACCGTGAAATGCATGGAAATGACCGTGAAATGCATGGAAATGACCATGAAGTGAAGCGAATTGACCGTGAAGTGAAGGGAAATGACCGTGAAGTACATAGAAATGACCGTGAATCTAAACGAAATCGCCGGAAATGACCATGAAATGCATGGAAATGACCGTGAAGTGAAGCGAATTGACCTTGAAATGCATGGAAATGACCGCGAAGTGAAGGCAATTGACCGTGAAGTGCATGGAAATGATCGTGAATCTAAACGGAATCACCGGAAATGACCATGAAATGCATGGAAATGACCGTGAAGTGAAGCGAATTGACCGTGAAATGCATGGAAATGACCATGAAGTGAAGGGAATTGACCGTGAAATGCATGGAAATGACCGTGAATCAACACGGAATCGCCGGGAATGACCATGAAATGCATGGAAATGACCATGAAGTGAAGCGAATTGACCATGAAATGCATGGAAATGACCGTGAAGTGAAGGGAATTGCCCGTGAAGTGCATGGAAATGACCGTGAATCTAAACAGAATCGCCGGAATTGATCGTGAAATGCATGGAAATGACCGTGAAGTGAAGCGAATTGACCGTAAAATGCATGGAAATGACCATGAAGTGAAGGGAATTGACCATGAAGTGTATGGAAATGACCATGAATCTAAACGGAATCGCTGGAAATAATCGTGAAATGCCTGGAAATAACCATGAAGTGAAGCTAAATGACAGTGAAATGCATGAATAGACGCGTCTGACGGAAAGAGGAAAGGGCGGAGAGGGCGCGGGCCGGGGGGAACCATTCTCGGGTCTGGAGGAGGATGTCGGGTCCATTGGTAGGTTGGAGCGAGAGAGCCAAACACGCCATTCTCTTCTTCAATCTTGGGTGGCTGGGATTGAAGGGTCTGTTAGGGTTTTGGGGCAGTCATGGAGGAAGGGTTTGAAGAGACTTTTGTTTCGGATCGGGATAAGATGGGATCTGTCGCGTTTGAATCGTCAGATCTGATTTGAGAAGCAGAGAGAGGGAGCGAGGGAGCGAACTTCTACAGATTTTTTGATCGAGCATTTCTTCGATATGAGACGAAAAGAGAGGAAAGGAACGGAGAAATTTACAGCTGTACGATCCATTTATGGACCATTTACATTTGTGAGCCCACTTCTTTTTACCTTTCAAGAATAAGCCCCGTACGTACGGACGGCTTCCAAAAAGTCGAAAATGCACCCTGCTTTTCCTTCCGCAGGAGGATCGGCTGGTGCTCGAAGACGAGCGCTGACGCTCCTCCAACTCCCAGTTGTACGAACGGTATTTATTCTACCTACAATTTTCTCTGATTCGTATATATATAAATATGTATATATAAGCATATAATTTTTTTACTCTCTTTTTTCATTTCTTTCTTTATTTATTTAATAAGAATATCTTCTAAACCAAAATTAGTTACTTGACGTACCAAATATGATTTTAGAGTAGGAGAAGCTACTTTACCCAAATAACCTTGTTATTTTTCAAGTTTCCATTAGGTCGATGGTCGAAAATCCATTTCATTTACTTTGCGGACAATTTCAATTAGTTTGTGGTCAATTTTATTTATTTCATTTACTTTGTGATCAATTCTATGTATTTTATGGTCAATCTCGGCGATTCCCCTTTACTTCACGGTCAATTTCATGCATTTCACGGTCATTTTCGGCAATTTTGTTTAAATTCTTGGTCATTTTCATGCACTTCACGATCAATTTCCTTCACTTCACGGTCATTTCTATGCATTTCGCGGTCAATTCGCTTCGCTTCACTTCAGTGTCATTTCTATGCATTTCACGATCATTTCCGACGATTTTGTTTAGATTCACGGTCATTTCCAAGCACTTCACGGTCAATTTGCTTCACTTCACGGTCATTTCCACGCATTTCATAGTCAATTCACTTCACTACACGGTCATTTTCATGCATTTCGTGGTTATTTTTGGCGATTTCGTTTAAATTCACGATTGTTTCCATGCACTTCACGGTCAATTCCCTTTACTTCGCGGTCATTTTCATGGTCAATTTAGTTCACTTTACGGTCATTTCCATGCATTTCACGATCAATTCGCTTCACTTCATTGTCATTTTTATGCATTTCACGGTCATTTTTAGCGATTCCATTTAAATTCATGGTCATTTCTATACACTTCACGGACAATTCCCTTCACTCCACGGTCATTTCCATGCATTTCACGGTCATTTCCGGTGATTTCGTTTAAATTCACGGTCATTTCCAAGCACGTCACGGTTAATTCCCGTTACTTTACGGTCATTTCCATGCACTACACGGTCAAAAAAATTTACATACTTATATATACATATTTATATAAATATGTATTAGAGAAAATTGTAGGTTGAATAAAGTTCTCCATGTAAAAAATAATAATAATAATAATAATTGCATAGATTCTTACGATCCATAATTATAGCTACAGCTATAATTCATAGCTATAGCTTGATACATATCGAATACACTTTGATATGTATCGAAAATTGTAAGATTTTTTAAGCAAACTCGCTGGACTATTTTGAAGCTTTTTCGATCAATGAAAAGATATTCAATACATATCGGAAAAGTATAGGCCGTCGCCATAGGTTGAAGCTTTTCTCTTTTTTTTCTCTTTTTTTTTTTTCTGTTGTAATCCCCACTGCCTTTGTGGGTCGTTTTATGAGATATATGTTATATTCAAATCGTCCATCTATTTGGCAAACTCGTATTAATTCTTGAGACGAAAAATAAGATAGATTTAGCTATCAAGTGGACCACACTGTAAAAGGCAATAGAGGATTGAACATCTACCATTGAAACCCTTTTAGGGGTTGCAGAAGTTTTGGATCATTATGAAATTTGTTTTTCCTCTTCATCCATGTCTTGTGACCTTATGAATACATTGGATGGAAAGTAAATGTTACGGTGGACCTATAAAATTTTTAACGTTGAAAATCAATTTTTCCGCTGCTCTTTGTGGTGTGGTCCAATTGATCTTTGGGTATGATTTTATTTTTTTTGATAATGCTCCGAAACGATCTCGAAATATGGATGAACGTTGTGGATATAATAAATACATAACTGTGGGCCCGCGTAACTTTGATATCTTTTGAACCGTTCGTACAACTCGGAGTTCGCGGAGCGTTAGCGGCCGATCCGCTTGCGGAAGGAAAAGCAGGGGCATTTTTGACTTTTGGGAAGCCGTCCGTACGTATGGGACTTATTCTTGAAAGGTTAAAAGAAGCCGTCTTTGTAAATGAGCCATAAATGGGTCGTACAGTTGTAAATTTCTCCGAATGGGATCCGGAACGGGAGCAGATTAGGTGTTACCCTTACCATGGGGCCACATTGATGATTTATTTTACATCCACGCCGTCCATCGGTTTCTCCAGTGCATTACAGTACTTTTTCCTATAATTAAGAAGATCAAAATCTCAAGTGGACCACACCACAGCAAGCAGTGGTGATTGATTGCCTCAACATTAAAAATTCCAAAAGGCCCATTGTAAGATTTTATTAATTTGTATTTCACATCCAACCTGTTGATAATATCAATAATACCTGCACTAAGGGAAAATAAAAATATCAGCTTGGTATAAAACTTTTTGGGCCCACAAAAAGTTTTTAATTGTCATTCAATTGTTTATAGTGGTATGGTCCACTTGAGATTTGGATCTTCTTAAGGTTTGGGGTTACATTCTAAAATAAGATGAAAAAACAGATGGACGGAATGGATATAAAAAAAATGCATCAAGAAAGGCCCCACACGGTTGGGGTACCACCACTAAGACGTTAACCGGGTAACAGCTAATCCGCTACAGGAACGGGATTGCCTACGCCGTCCGTAGCTACAACGGTGCTCTGCGGACCCACCATGTTCTATACGTTTTATCCACTCCGTCCATCCATTTTTCCAGATAATTTTAGGCCCCCATTTCAAAAATGAGGCAGATACAAATTTATATGGACCACACCGAAAGAAAACAGCGGTAATTGAACGCCACCGTTAAAAACTTCTTGGTTGGCCACATCGCAGGGAACATCCGGCTGGGAGGGCAACGCACATTTAGTAGTGTGTCGGACCTACGTTGGTTTTAATTCCATCCAATCCATTCATCCGACCTGCCTCTCATGGATAGAGGTACGGCCAAAAAATCGCGCTATTAAAAAAATTAGGTGGGCCACATAACGTGAATTAGAGGTTTAGACATGATTTTACACTTTTCTCTACGGTGTGGCCCATCTGAAGTTTTCATCAGCTGATTTTTTGGGATCGGAGCAAACACAGGGTGGCACACCTGATGGACGGGGTGGATCTCATGAACATAAATTTGGACGGTGATGGGATGTGTCGACCAACATATCTATCAGCTGCTTTAAAAAATCAAAATAACTCATTGTACGGTAACGCCCAACTTGCCGTAACAGTGGCCCACTCATTATTGGACGGTGATTGAATGTGGGGGAGGGCATTTCTCATCATCTGGCAGCGCATGACGCTTGATACTCAGGCACTCAGAAATGTACACGTGGCATGCATTAACTGACTAAATTGTAGAACCCACTGTAGTCACAGTTTCAAAATCAGATTGGATGAGCCATCATAAACTCTGATTCATGCTATCTTGGTTTTTAAATAGGACCATTGGATGGATGTTTTCATTCTCAACCGTACAATTAACTTCCACAATTCCAATGGTCAGATGATCAAATACTCTTATTTTTTTGGCCGATGATGCGTCCAAACTGAGACACTTAATTTGGACTGTTTTGGATTACTCGAAGTATGCAATTTTTAAGTGCCTGCGTATTATCTATCATCCACTGCCAGAGTATCAATCAAATATCCATGGACGGGAATATGTCGGGCCCATGTCTTATTCATCAACTGGACGGCAGTGAGTCGTGCGCATAATTCTCTCTGTACACACGGATTGCCGGCAGCCGTAAGCTCTGTGGGGCCACTGTGATGTATATGTTATATCCACTCCGTTCATCTGTTTCGACAGCTCATTTTAGGGCATGAGCCCAAACACGAAGCAGATCCAAAGCTCAAGTGGACCACACCACATCTCTGACCGTGGGGACCACCATGATATATGTACCTTACATCCACACTGTCCATCCGTTTTGACAGATCATTTTAGGGCATGATCCGAAAAATGAAGCATATCCAAATCTCAGGTGGACCGTACCGCAGGAAACATTGGCAATTGAATACCCACCATTAAAAACTTATCAGGGACCATCGGACTGCTTATTAGCCATCCAACCTATTGATAAGCACGCAAATATCAATTTTATCCAAAACTTGAGCTTTACTTCAAACTGAATTTTGGGATATGTGTGGTTCACTTATCATTCCTACTTTTATCTATGGTGTGGTCCACTTAGTTTTGCTTCAAACTGAATTTTGGGCCAACATCTTAAAATAATCTGGTGCAGCTGATGGACGGAGTGGATGTTACACATACAACATGGTAGATCACACATATCTTCTGGTAATATAACTTGGGCTAGAATAACTTTTGCCATGCCGGCCAGATCACAGACCAAGGAAATAGGTCCAAGCTCAATCTCAAGCTGGGCCAGGCGGTCCATCACAGTAAATTCAGATGCGTTGGGGGGTGGAGAACCGTCTGTTTCAAAAATTCAGCAACTATAAACATCCGAAAAGCATGAGCAGCAATATGAACATCTGGTAGGACACACCTACGCAAAACAAATGAGCTCTCAAGTGAAACTGGAAAGCAGGGGTGGGATTACAATGATCAGGTGATCCACATCTACACAACAAATGAGCAGTTGAATGAAACTGACCTACGGTTCAACTTCTGTGTACATGTGTAGTCCACTTACTGATTATATTGCCTGAAAAGTTCGTCCCATCCTACACACGCGTGACTCATTTTCACGTGTGGGGTATGCACGCTCGACAAGACTTGTCGAACTAGCTCGTAAACTCAGGCCAATTCAACATGATTCGACCGTCACTCACCCATTTGGCTGCTTCTTCAGGCTCGGATCGACGACCTAGTTCCAGAGCCCACAATGCAGCTACCATCAGGCGAAGGTGTTCTCTAACAGTATCGGCCTCATCGTTATCTTTACGATACAGATCGTAACGGTTGTTATGGCACCTATAGCGGCCGTTACGGTCTCTTTTTTTATTGAGAAAAAAATCTTAAATAACTTGTATTTGCCCCTAGTGTTGATTAAAAAGTATGAAAAACTTATATTTACCCCATAACAGACAATTACAAGGCTGTTATGGCCTTTACAGGGGACGTAACGTGATATTAACGGTCCATAACGGCTATTACGGCCGTTACGACCTCGTAACGTATAACGGTTGCCACCTTTACCTTTACATAACGGCCTTTACGGCACACCATAATCAGGGCAAGCACTTACAAGTGTGCACGACCTTGGGTTTTTTTCAAGTCAAGACTTCAAGTAAACCCAACACAGTTCGAAACTGAGGATGCGACCACCAAGACGGTTTGGTTGACCCTAAAACCACAGCCTCTGCTTAACAAGAGAAGGCCAAGATGGGCCAAGTGAGTCTGACTAGACAGACTTGCAGTTGAACCCAATCAGGAGCGGATTATGTGAGACCCCATGCTCACCCAAGACGGTGCAGCCCTTACCGTGGGACCCACCTTGATGTATTTACTCTGTATCCACCTGTTTTTTCATATCATTTAAGGGCATTATCCTAGAAATTAAGTAGATCTAATTATCAGAAGGACCATACCATAGGAAAAGGTTGTAACTGAACGTTTTACCGTTAAAAACTTCTTAGGGCACACCTTAATGTTTCCATGGTGTTTATTTGCCATCCAATCTGTTAATGAGGTCGCATAAGCCTGTATGAAAGTAAAAAAACAAATATCAGCTCAATCCAAAACTTTTGTGGCCCATTAATGGTCAATCACCACCATTTCGTATGGTATGGTCCACCTGATAATTGGATTTGCTTAATTTTTGGAATAATGCCGTAAAATCATCTGAAAAAATGGATGGACAAGCGTGGATACAGAATAAAGTTAAGGGCCGCACCATCTTGGGTGAGGCCGTGGATACAAAATAAATACATCAAGGTGGGTCGCACGGTTAAGGGCCACACCATCTTGGGTGAGGCCAGGGTCTCACCTAATCCAGTCCCAAACCAATCACACAGAGATCAGATCTGACATACGTTCCAGAACTTAAAACATTGCCTAGCTTAATAAATATAAAGGGCAGGAATTCACTGCACACCCACATGCACGCGGATGGCTTATTCTTCAATCGGCCAATGAATTCCACCACCTCCTCAAGCCGTCCAGCCTGTCCACACAGATCGACCAAGCATGCGAATGGTCTTCTCTCACTTCGATCGATGGGTTTCTCATCAATTCATTGTAGTACTCCATTCTCTCATCAACTAGGCCCAAGTGGCTACACACAGAAAGTACCCCAGCATATGTGACGTCGTTGGGTTCAAACTCATTTTGCCTCATCTTATCAAACAAATGGATTCCTTCTCTGGCATAACCATGGTGGGCAGATGCAGTGATCATCCCATTCCAAGATCCCAAGTTCTTCTGGTTTGACCGATCGAACATCTCTCTGGCAATGCTGATCTCGCCACATATTGCATACATGCTTATGAGAGTTGATTCAACGAAGTTGTTGAACTGAAAGATGGTTTTGCTCATGATCTGATGAATTTGCTTTCCTTCACCAAGACCAGCCAAACTGCTACTACAAGCACTCAAAACGCTCACAAAAGTTCCTTGGTTGGGTTTAATTCCATCGTTCAGCATTCGTGAGAAGATCTTCATGGCCTCTTCACTCTGCCCATCATGCACATGGCCCATGATCAAAAAAGTCCAAGTAATTACTTATGATGTTGGAAGCCAAACCTGCTTTTCTACTTTTTAGCGAACTCGTATTAAGGCTTGAGATGAAAAATGAGACAAATCTAGCTTTCAAGTGGACCACACTGTAAAAGGCAGTGGAGGATTGAACGTCTACCATTGAAACCCTTTTAGGTGTCACAGAAGTTTTAGATCATTATGAAATTTGTTTTTCCTCTTCATCCAGGTATTTGTGACCTTCGGAATAGATTGTATGGAAAATAAATGTTATGGTGGGCCCTACAAAATTTTTAACGGTGAAAATCAATTTTCACCGCTGCTCTTTGTGGTGTGGTCTAGTTGATCTTTGGATATGATTCTTTTTTTTTATTATATAATGCTCCGAAAAGATCTCAAAATATGGATGAATGTTGTGGATATAATAAATACATAACTGTGGGGCCCATGCAACTTTGATCTATTTTGAACCGTTCGTACAACTCGGAGCTCGAGGAGCCGATCCGCTTGCGGAAGGAAAAGCAGGGGCATTTTTGACTTTTGGGAAGCCGTCCGTACGTATGGGACTTATTCTTGAAAGGTAAAAAGAAGCCGTCTTTGTAAATGAGCCATAAATGGGTCGTACAGTTGTAAATTTCTCCGAATGGGATCCGGAACGGGAGCAGATTAGGTGTTACCCTTACCATGGGGCCACATTGATGATTTATTTTACATCCACGCCGTCCATCGGTTTCTCCAGTGCATTACAGTACTTTTTCCTATAATTAAGCAGATCAAAATCTCAAGTGGACCACACCACAGCAAGCAGTGGTGATTGATTGCCTCAACATTAAAAATTCCAAAAGGCCCATTGTAAGATTTTATTAATTTGTATTTCCCATCCAACCTGTTGATAATATCAATAATACCTGCACTAAGGGAAAATAAAAATATCAGCTTGGTATAAAACTTTTTGGGCCCACAAAAAGTTTTTAATTGTCATTCAATTGTTTATAGTGGTATGGTCCACTTGAGATTTGGATCTTCTTAAGGTTTGGGATTACATTCTAAAATAAGATGAAAAAACAGATGGACGGAATGGATATAAAAAAAATGCATCAAGAAAGGCCCCACACGGTTGGGGTACCACCACTAAGACGTTAACCGGGTAACAGCTAATCCGCTACAGGAACGGGATTGCCTACGCCGTCCGTAGCTACAACGGTGCTCTGCGGACCCACCATGTTCTATACGTTTTATCCACTCCGTCCATCCATTTTTCCAGATAATTTTAGGCCCCCATTTCAAAAATGAGGCAGATACAAATTTATATGGACCACACCGAAAGAAAACAGCGGTAATTGAACGCCACCGTTAAAAACTTCTTGGTTGGCCACATCGCAGGGAACATCCGGCTGGGAGGGCAACGCACATTTAGTAGTGTGTCGGACCTACGTTGGTTTTAATTCCATCCAATCCATTCATCCGACCTGCCTCTCATGGATAGAGGTACGGCCAAAAAATCGCGCTATTAAAAAAATTAGGTGGGCCACATAACGTGAATTAGAGGTTTAGACATGATTTTACACTTTTCTCTACGGTGTGGCCCATCTGAAGTTTTCATCAGCTGATTTTTTGGGATCGGAGCAAACACAGGGTGGCACACCTGATGGACGGGGTGGATCTCATGAACATAAATTTGGACGGTGATGGGATGTGTGGACCAACATATCTATCAGCTGCTTTAAAAAATCAAAATAACTCATTGTACGGTAACGCCCAACTTGCCGTAACAGTGGCCCACTCATTATTGGACGGTGATTGAATGTGGGGGAGGGCATTTCTCATCATCTGGCAGCGCATGACGCTTGATACTCAGGCACTCAGAAATGTACACGTGGCATGCATTAACTGACTAAATTGTAGAACCCACTGTAGTCACAGTTTCAAAATCAGATTGGATGAGCCATCATAAACTCTGATTCATGCTATCTTGGTTTTTAAATAGGACCATTGGATGGATGTTTTCATTCTCAACCGTACAATTAACTTCCACAATTCCAATGGTCAGATGATCAAATACTCTTATTTTTTTGGCCGATGATGCGTCCAAACTGAGACACTTAATTTGGACTGTTTTGGATTACTCGAAGTATGCAATTTTTAAGTGCCTGCGTATTATCTATCATCCACTGCCAGAGTATCAATCAAATATCCATGGACGGGAATATGTCGGGCCCATGTCTTATTCATCAACTGGACGGCAGTGAGTCGTGCGCATAATTCTCTCTGTACACACGGATTGCCGGCAGCCGTAAGCTCTGTGGGGCCACTGTGATGTATATTTTATATCCACTCCGTTCATCTGTTTCGACAGCTCATTTTAGGGCATGAGCCCAAACACGAAGCAGATTCAAAGCTCAAGTGGACCACACCACATCTCTGACCGTGGGGGCCACCATGATATATGTACCTTACATCCACACTGTCCATCCATTTTGACCGATCATTTTAGGGCATGATCCGAAAAATGAAGCATATCCAAATCTCAGGTGGACCGTACCGCAGGAAACATTGGCAATTGAATACCCACCATTAAAAACTTATCAGGGACCACCGGACTGCTTATTAGCCATCCAACCTATTGATAAGCACGCAAATATCAATTTTATCCAAAACTTGAGCTTTACTTCAAACTGAATTTTGGGATATGTGTGGTTCACTTATCATTCCTACTTTTATCTATGGTGTGGTCCACTTAGTTTTGCTTCAAACTGAATTTTGGGCCAACATCTTAAAATAATCTGGTGCAGCTGATGGACGGAGTGGATGTTACACATACAACATGGTAGATCACACATATCTTCTGGTAATATAACTTGGGCTAGAATAACTTTTGCCATGCCGGCCAGATCACAGACCAAGGAAATAGGTCCAAGCTCAATCTCAAGCTGGGCCAGGCGGTCCATCACAGTAAATTCAGATGCGTTGGGGGGTGGAGAACCGTCTGTTTCAAAAATTCAGCAACTATAAACATCCGAAAAGCATGAGCAGCAATATGAACATCTGGTAGGACACACCTACGCAAAACAAATGAGCTCTCAAGTGAAACTGGAAAGCAGGGGTGGGATTACAATAATCAGGTGATCCACATCTACACAACAAATGAGCAGTGGAATGAAACTGACCTACGGTTCAACTTCTGTGTACATGTGTAGTCCACTTACTGATTATATTGCCTGAAAAGTTCGTCCCATCCTACACACGCGTGACTCATTTTCACGTGTGGGGTATGCACGCTCGACAAGACTTGTCGAACTAGCTCGTAAACTCAGGCCAATTCAACATGATTCGACCGTCACTCACCCATTTGGCTGCTTCTTCAGGCTCGGATCGACGACCTGGTTCCAGAGCCCACAATGCAGCTACCATCAGGCCAAGGTGTTCTCTAACTATCTTTACGATACAGGTCGTAATGGTTGTTACGGCACCTATAGCAGCCGTTACAGTCTCTTTTTTTATTGAGAAAAAAATCTTAAATAACTTGTATTTGTCCCGTAGTGTTGATTAAAAAGTATGAAAAACTTATATTTACCCCATAACAGAGCTGTTATGGCCTTTATAGGGGACGTAACGTGATGTCTGTCAACGGTGCATAACAGCTGTTATGGCCGTTACGACCCCGTAACGTGTACTAGTTGCCACCGTTACCTTTACGTAACGGCCTTTACGGCACACCATAATCAGGGCAAGCACTTACAAGTGTGCTCGACCTTGGGTTTTTTTCAAATCAAGACTTCAATTAAACCCAACACAGTTCAAAACTGAGGATGCGACCACCAAGACATTCTGGTTGACCCTAAAACCACGGCCTCTGCTTAACGAGAGAAGGCCAAGATGGGCCAAGTGAGTCTGACTAGCAGACTTGCAGTTGAACCCAATCAGGAGCGGATTATGTGAGACACCATACTCACCCAATACGGTGCAGCCCTTACCGTGGGACCCACCTTGATGTATTTATTCTGTATCCACCTGTTTTTTCATATCATTTAAGGGCATTATCCTAGAAATTAAGTAGATCACCATACCATGGGAAAAGGTTGTAACTGAACATTTTACCGTTAAAAACTTCTTACGGCACACCTTAATGTTTCCATAGTGTTTAGTTGCCATCCAATCTGTTAATGAGGTTGCATAAGCCTGTATGAAAGGAAAAAACAAATATCAGCTCAATCCAAAACTTTTGTGGCCCATTAATGGTCAATCACCACCATTTCGTATGGTCTGGTCCACCTGATAATTGGATTTGCTTAATTTTTGGAATAATGCCGTAAAATCATCTGAAAAAATGGATGGACAAGCGTGGATACAGAATAAAGTTAAGGGCCGCACCATCTTGGGTGAGGCCATGGATACAGAATAAATACATCAAGGTGGGCACGGTAAAGGGCCACACCATCTTGGGTGAGGCCGGGGTCTCACCTAATCCAGTCCCGACCCAATCACACAGAGATCAGATCTGACATCCGTTCCAGGCCTTAAAACATTACCTAGCTTAATAAATATAAAGGGCAGGAATTCATTGCACACCCACACACGCATGCGGATGGCTTATTCTTCAGTCGGCCAATGAATTCCACCACCTCCTCAAGCCGTCCAGCCTGTCCACACAGATTGACCAAGCATGCGAATGGTCTTCTCTCACTTTGATCGATGGGTTTCTCATCAATTCATTGAAGCACTCCATTCTCTCATCAACTAGGCCCGAGTGGCTACACACAGAAAGTACCCCAGCATATGTGACGCCGTCGGGTTCAAACTCATTTTGCCTCATCTTATCAAACAAATGGATTGCTTCTCTGGCATAACCATGGTGGGCAGATGCAGCGATCATCCCATTCCAAGATCCCAAGTTCTTCTGGTTTGACCGATCAAACATCTCTCTGGCAATGCTGATCTCGCCACATATTGCATACATGCTTATGAGAGTTGATTCAACGAAGTTGTTGAACTGAAAGATGGTTTTGCACATGATCTGATGAATTTGCTTTCCTTCACCAAGACCAGCCAAACGCTACTACAAGCACTCAAAACGCTCACAAAAGTTCCTTGGTTGGGTTTAATTCCATCGTTCAGCATTCGTGAGAAGATCTTCATAGCCTCTTCACTCTGCCCATCATGCACATGGCCCATGATCAAAAAAGTCCAAGTAATTACTTATGATGTTGGAAGCCAAACCTGCTTTTCTACTTTTTAGCTGATAAGTATGTTGTTTACCAAACATACTTATCTGCTTAATAAGTAGAAAACATGATAAGCTACTTATGGCATAAGTAACTTATCTTGAGTAACTTATGATCCAAACACCCCCTTAAGTAAAATTTATGCTTCTCTTCCACTCCCTACCATAAGAAATCTCTCCTAATTTGTCCAGACGAACCAAAACCGACTTTGGGCATCTAAATAAAGACAAAATACACTGGGAGATCAGACATGATTGCCTTTATCAACATCAACCTTCCCTCTAAAGACAAAGCCTCCTTTTCCAACTTGATAATTTCCTTTCAAATCTACCCACCACCTTCTCCCACAAGTGCTTGCCACCAGTTTCCCTACACATAAAGGAAGACCTGAATAGTTCTTCCAACTCATCCTTAGTTAGATGGACCCCCCAACACCATACTTATATTCACCTTTAGTCTAGAAACTGCCTCAAAACATGCCACAATCTTCCTCAGATTATCCACCTTGCATTTCCATCACAAAAAAGTATAGTGTCATCCACATATTGAAGGAGTGGCAATTCAAACTCTAATTTATCCATCTTGAAGCCTTTTATCAGATATGCTTCCATACCTCTGTATACCATTCTGCTTCAAGCCTCCATTAATACTACAAATAAATATGGAGATAGTTGGTCCCCTTGCCTCAAGCCCCTTGATGCTGAAAAAAAACCTGTCAGAGATCCATTTACCAAAATTGAAAGCCTAGCCCACTTCATACAAGCCTACATCCATCCTCTCCATTTTTTTACCACATCTCACATGATTCAACATGTAATCTAGGAATTCTCAGTCCACATCATCATAGGCCTTTTCTATATCTAACTTACAATCCTTTTTTTTTTTTTTTCCGTGACCTGAATCTATAACTTCATGCGCAATTAAAGCACTATCCACTATCAATCGTCCAGCCACAAGCCCCTTGTGATTTAGAGATCACTCCAGATATAACTACCCGAAATCTTAATGCCAATATCTTTGGTAGAATTTTATATGGACTTCCAAGCAAACTGATTGGCCTGAAGTCCCGCAAACTGTCTGCACCATTTTTTTAAACCAAGGCGATAAAAGTAGAACCCAACTCAAATGCTATTTTACCTTTGTCATGAAATTTATTTATGAAAAGCAATCAAGTCATCTTTTGATCGTTTCCCAAAATTCTTGCAACAAAAAAGGCTATAGGAAAGCCATCTCTGACCTGGGGGCCTTATCCTTTCCCAGCTCTTCAATTGCCCGCTTGATTTCTTCTATTGAAAAATGTCTTTCTAGAGCATCCACCTCCTCCCTTGGAATTATATCAAAACAGAGTGTCTAATTTCGGTCTAGACCAATTTCCACCCAAAATGCCACTATGGCCTAGCACACCTTTGCTTGCTCCTCAACCCTCACTTCCTCCACTACTACACTTTTATTTTTGTTAACCCTTGCACAATTTGGTGTTTCTATCACCTTTGAGCCAAGTTGCTCTAGATCTCTGCCTTCATTTTATTCATCCTCCCTTAACATAGCACTATATTTTGTATTCTAAATCTCCAGCCATGCTATCTACTCTTCTGGCAATTCTGCGTCCTTATCTTTGGTGTTTAATGCTTGAATGCCCTTTAGGACTGATGATACCTCCACTTCTCAATTGCCTAAAACCTCTTTTTGCTTTAAACCCTAAGCTTTTGAAATAAAGTGAAATGTGCATAACCTTGAACAGCCAATGAATACCACCAGTTTTTTTTTAAATCAATTCCTTGAACCCTTCAACCTCAAACCATGCCAATTCAAATCTAAAAGGACACGGACCCCAATTCAAATCTGCCCTCCCAAGGAATTCATTAAGCACTTCCAAAATTATTCTTTAACTCTCCTAAAAAGACTGGAAGAACAGAAGAAAATCCATAGGGACTCAG
Source organism: Magnolia sinica (assembly GCF_029962835.1). Lineage (NCBI taxonomy): Eukaryota > Viridiplantae > Streptophyta > Magnoliopsida > Magnoliales > Magnoliaceae > Magnolia > Magnolia sinica. Next base: position 84,535,787 of record NC_080582.1, read on the forward strand.
CGCCTTGTCTTTCCCAAGTTTCATAACTACATTTCTGACTTTTTCCTCCACAAACTCATCCAAACAAATCCACTCAATCCAATGATTTTTTTTTTTTCTAAAACTTTAAGTTATCAAGAAGAGTCAGGATACCCTTCTTGTGAAGATTTTCAAAGAATTCAAGAAACAACCCTTTAATCTCTGTCTGGTTTTACATGATCGCTTCTCCAATTTTCAACCTAGAGAGAATTTGTTCCCTGGCATTGGCAATCCGATGGTAAAAGGTGGCATTCCTCTCTCCTTTTAAACCCCAAGGTCTCCAACTGTTGCCTCCACGCAATTCTTCTAATCTAATTGTCTCATTATTAGTTATTATTAATAATTTTTTAACAGATAACAAAGAATTTATCAAAAATGAAAAGGATACTGAGATCTAACCTACAAAGCTAGGAAACTCAAAGGCCCCAGATCAGATTGCAGTGGAAAGACCGTGCTCCAGTTAAATGAACTGTTTAACCGAAGGGAAACAGCCAAAATTACCCAACAAGGTTGGACCAATCATTGCCAATCTGGAAAAAAAAAAAAAAAGAAGGGACAGCCTGCTGAATTTAGAGGACCGAGACACCCAATCAACAATTGTTTTGTGACATTCTCTTTCATATTATCTGGTGATGCTCTTTTCCTTTACTTTTCTTTTTTCTTTTTTCTTTTTTTAAAGTTAACAAATAAAATAAAATAAATAATAAATAATAAAAATAAAGGCCATTAGGGTGACCTTTACCCCCTTAGTCAGGCAGCTGAGTTTCCTCAATTTATCCCATTCCTCAATTTGATCAGGAACTAGATCCTTGCTTTCTTTTACCTTCCTAAGAGTTCCCCGCTTCCTAATAATCTTCTCTTCAGTTGTTAAAGCTTTCTTCATAATTTTGAAACAGACCAACCATCAGAACCTAAATTCTTTCCAGCACTTCTCTACCATATTGTTAAACCTAGGAATTTGAATGCACAAGGGCCTCAGCAGCACTTCCCCACTCCAAGAATTAGGGAACAATGAGGTCTGGGAAGGGCCCTTGGTGAATGTTGATGCAATTCCCAATATAAAGAAATGAAGAACCTATCATATATGCACATAACTGGGACTTCTTGGTTATTGCACCAAGCGAAAAGTTTATCCCAATTAATGGAATCCAAAAGATAATTTAATGCCAGAATGTAGACCTGTACCAAGTATCGAAAATTTACTCACAAGAATATGATTGTGTCAGAATGCAAGCAATGCACCAGAAGATCTACCCAGCCACTTAAATCATCACTTTTGATTCACAAGAGAGACTGAAACAGAAAATTCACTGATACCACTGTCGGAAATGACCAGGACAACTTCTTCCCAAACTGCCCAAATACCCCAGCCCAACCTTTTCATTTTTATTTTTTATTTTTAATTTTGAAAGATAACGGGACTTTATTAATAAAAGAAAGGGAAAGAAACAGAAAACAAAAGCAGCAGCCGATACTGCTGAGATAGCAGACAAAGGCTACAAGCCAAGAAACAAAAGATCGGAATCCTTCATGGATTCAACATGGGTAGCCCATTCAATAATTAGCGCTTTAGTTCTAGATAACACCCAAGCCGCAGAATTTGTAGAGTCCCGAAAGCATCTGCCATTCCTTTCCTCCCAAACACACCACCAGATGGTTCCACAAGATGGATCGATTCTTTCCAAGCTTCACCCTGTTCCAATCCGGAAAAAAGAAAAAAGAAAAAAAAGGAGATGCGGCACCAACTAACTTCGAAACGAACCCAAAAATCGGCCCAAATAGCAGAGATGAAAGGGCAGTGAAGCAGCAAATGGTCCACCGTCTCCTCCGCCTTTGTGCAACACAAACAAATGTTCACTAAGCACATCCCTCTCTTCCTAAGATTATCCACCGTCAGAATTCTCTTCAAAATGACCAGCCAACTGAACGCGATGAACTTGGGGGGAGCCAGAAATTTCCAAATTTGAGTACAGTGATGATCGACGGAGAAGGGAGATTGGTCCAGCTACATATAAAGAGAACAGACAGAATCTGCTGGTCTTAGACATTGTCCAGATCAGCGCGTCATCGATAAGAGGGTTGGGATGAGCCGTATAGATACAGTCAAGGAGGTCCACAAACTCTTGGACCTCCCAGTCTTGTGGGTTTCTCCTGCAGTTCACTGACCACACCAACTTTCCAGCAACAACAGAGTAGCAGTCGGCAACCATGATACCAGGATTTGGAGCGAGAGAAAAGATTAAGGGGAATTTGTCTCTAAGCGGGATATTCACCACCCAACAATCTTTCCAAAACCAAATTTTTGACCCCTTGCCAAGTTGAAATTCCACACCTTGCAGGACCTGATCTTGAGTGGAGATGATACCTCTCCAGACCGCTGACACCTTGTACCGTGAAGAAGCGTTCAACCACCAACCACCAACTGATTGGCCGTATTTGCCTTTTATAACTTTGTTCCACAAACTATTGCCTTCAGTTCCTAAACGCCAAATCCATTTGCCTAACAAAGCCCTGTTCATAAGCTTCAGATTTTTTATACCTGTCCCGCCTTGATTGAATTGCTTGCACACGGATTTCCACTCCACCAGATGGAATTTATTCTTCTCTCCCTTGTTGTGCTAGAGAAAATCTCTTCTTTTGTGCTCAATAATCTTTAGAACTGAAGGAGGACATTTGAATAGAGACATGAAGTAGATGGGGAGATTCAAGAGAACCGCCTTTATAAGGGTAACGCGACCACCGAAAGAAAGGAAACGACATTTCCATTTAGCCAAAAAGGAGTCAAATGTAGAAATAACCTTATCCTAGGCTGATTTGGGAGGGGCGCCAATACACAGCAGAAGACCGACAAACGTGGATGGGAGGGAGCTCGCTGAACAGCCAAAGAAATCCGCCCAACTATTAATTTCCTCATCTTCCAAATTTATGCCAAAGATCTTGGATTTAGCCAGATTAACAGATAAACCCGAAACAACCTCAAAGCAGAGAATGGAGGTGCGGAGATTGTTGATTTTATCAAGGGAAGCGTCGCTGAAAATCAGAGTGCCATCAGCAAATTAAATGTGAGAAATGGGGGCGGAGAGGCCCTGAATGGGAATACCAGCTAAGATCCCAGCTTCCTGCCTTGAAGGAGCATTCTGGAGAAGGCCTCGCCGACGATAAAGAAGAGAAAAGGAGAGAGAGGGTCCCCTTGGGGCAGACCACGAGAACTGTTGAAGAAACCAAAAGGGGAACCGTTTAGGATAATAGAAAACCGAGCAGAAGAGATACACTCCCCAATCCATCTTCTCCAAAGAGGCCCGAAACCGAGCAGAAGACATCGAAAAAGCGTATGATCATGTAGATTGGGAATTCTTGCAGCCCAACCTTTTCATGGAAATGTTGCCCATCCTAATGCAACCAAATGTGTGACACACGACATCTATAGTGGGTCCCAAGAACCGCCCAAATTCAGAACCAAATCTCCAAATCCATTTCCCGAGAAGGGCAAGGTTCATATCACTAAAACTTCTAAGACCAGCTCCTCCCTCCAACGGCTTGCAGACCTCTTCCCATTTAAGAAGGTGATATTTCCTATTTTCCTCGGCCCCTTTCTAAAAGAAGTCTCTTCTCAGCTTCTCAAGTCTATCCAACACCACCTTGGGGCACTTAAAGAGAGACGTAAAGTAAACTAGCATATTGAAAAAGGCCACCTTAATAAGAGTTAAATGGCCGCCGAAGGATAAATACCTACGTTTCCAGCTTGCTAGCTTTCTTTCAATCCTTTCAATCACCCTACACCATAAGTGAATTGGCAGCTTCCCAATACAAAGAGGAAGGCCTAGGAATGTCGAGGGGAAGGGCCCCACTTTGCACCCAAAAATGTTTGCCAACTGACCCAATTCATCCCGATTCACATGAATACCTAACATTTTCAATTTAGCAACGTTAATTTTCAGACCCAACACCGCCTCAAAACGGACGGTTATTTTCCTAAGGTTATCCACCAGTGTCACCTCCGCATCACGAAAGAGGACAGTGCCATCTGCATACTGTAAATGACTAATCTGAGGACTGCTAGTTGAAGCCTTGAAGCCACTAATCTGAGGAAACATACCAATGTTTTTATATGTGTTTAGATCTACAACCTGCTAAGAAGATTGTTTGCATATAGTTTGTTTGTTTTTTTGAAAGATAACGATTTCTATATTGAAAAGAAACGGATTACAAAAGTAGGGATAATCAGTCCGCTGAGATAGCGAGCAGGTTACCCACCTAGAAAAGACAAATTACATCCCTTTAGAGAAACTACATTTGAAGCCCATTCCACCATCAAGAATTTCACCCTACTAACTAGAGAATCTGCCAAATTTGAAATATCCCTAAAGCATCTCCCATTTCTTTCTCCCCAAACTGTCCACCAGATAGCGAGGAGGGCCATTCTCCAAATCTCCTTTCTGCAGTTTCTTAGATCAGCACCTTGCCAGGCTGAGAGCAAACTGTCATCGGATTCTGGAAAAGACCAATGAATACCAAAAAGGGGGAGAATAGCTGCCCAAATATAACTGACGAGTGGGCAGTTGTTTGCATATAGTTGCTGATGGAGTATTCCCAATGAAGCGGTTTCCAAACAAGTCCAATTGAATCCTCCTGGAGATTTTCAGTTTCTTATCCAGTTAGGAACTTAGGATCTAGAGTATTCTGGGATGTGCTGCATTAGAAAGGGTATGAAAACACATAGCAAGACGTGCCCTCATTTATCCGTAATCACTATACAGATACATGAGTATTTGACCCAGGTAGTCCAGTTTCTTTTGAAGGATTGGGTCTTAAAGCTCGCGGTTCAAGAGAAAAGTATATGAGTCCGCTGTCATGGACTTAGCTTTCTTCCCATGTGGCACTCATGCCATGCCCAAAAGCTCCACGAGTTAGCCTTCACCCACTTGTGCCACCAAACCCTAAATACCAATTACTAGCTCGGGCGGAAAGAGAGAGAGAGAGAGAGAGAGAGAGAGAGAGAGAGAGAGAGAGAGTGGAATAAGAAAGCTACCGGAACCCACTAGAGAACTCTAGATGGGGCATTCATCCAACAGCCAAGGAAGCTCTAGAAAGCTTACTAACTATTCTACACAAGTTTAGTTACAAGAATCCACTAGAGAGCTCTAGAAAATTCCAGTTGTCTCTACACGACTCTAGCCTATTCTAGATATCTCTACACACCATGTACAGGTCAAGAAAAAATTGGTTAAATCTTAAGTGGGGCTCCAAGTCTGAGACACCATGTAGCCATTAACTTTTGCATATAGAGATGCCAAAAGGGGCACAATATCGAATGTAACATGAAGAAGGCCTTCAATAAATAAAATTGATGGGCAGACTGCTTGCGCTGATGGTTGAAGTTTGAAAACCAACTGCACAGGAAAGGCTCAAAAACTAGAGGGAATGATTGGGATATGAAAAAGTCTCTCCCATTCATATTTCCTAATCCCTAGTAATTATATTTTGCCCGAGTTCTATTGCATTTTCCTCCATGATTCATATCATCAGTAAGTATGCATGAAGGCATATTCAGTAAAGAGTAAAGCCCACGCCCAAGCTCAAGCAGAAAACCCTTAAGCATTAAATCCCTTTTGGGACACCCTCCACAGCTTTGCACACTCCTGATAGACCATCAGACCACTAGAATGCAAGATTTTGCAAAAGAAGGAATGCTCAACTTCTGCAAGAAATCCAAGAGAACAAACCCTGTTTCTATATAGTTTATGCATTTCGCGGAAATTCTGCATCCTATTGTGGCCAGAAATGGATGAACAAAGTGTGGACACAACGCCTTCTTGACATCTAGGAAACGAGAATAAGGTTACCTGGATTGAATGTTATTGTTATAGACCTTACATAGTGTTATGTTATATATATATATCATTACATTGTAAATACAAAGTTTCATTAACTTAATCAATAGTAAGAACAAAGAGCAATAATTAGTGTTGTTAACTATAGTGATCTTGATCACAGATGACCCATAATCCAGAATGCTCGATCCAGAATGGAAAACGATGTGCATTTTGCGTTTTAGGTAACATTGAAGAGGAATGGGTATAGGTATCTCATTTGATGCTCTAAGACCATGGAAGAACTGCCAATAGTGTAGAGATAGTTGTAAATTGTATCTCACAAGGTACCCATACCCCTACACAGTACATGGTACAGTATCAGCGCTGTCATGATACGATAGCAGTAACTGCACAGGTAGATGCACAACATGGTAGCCATGCCTTAATTGAAGTAGCCATCTATAGAGCTATGCCAACAAGAGAAAGACCGCTTTCTAGAATAGACGGCGAGGCTGTCATAGCAATGGAAATTGACTTACTTTTTTGCACGCTTGCTAATATAAATGGTTTCTAATAAAAAAAAAATATATATCCTTGCACTTCATGGTGTGGGGGTTGGAAACGTGTATTGAAGCCTACTTCCATCAAACATGAGGCAGAGAAACCATTCAACACGAAGAGACACAATCAAGCATACAAATTCTCTTCATGAGAAGCAAAACCCAAAAACTTGGAACCGAAACACGTTGAAGCCAAGTCAACCTGATTCCAGTTGAACCCACCCCTCGAAGCACATATCGATGTAGTTGTTGTCATTATCGTCATAACCTTGTACCAACTATATGGGGTCAGTTTTTCATAACCTCGTCCCAACCATATGGGGTCAGTTTGATCATGATAACTGCTTGGCAAAAGTTCAACTAGCTGCCTACCTGATACCACCCATCCTCCTTTACCCAAGCTGGGGACTGACTGGCTTATTTAAAAGATAAAGAGATGGTCATGACTCCTATAGTAGAGCACATATGGATTCTATCAAAGGAACTTCAAAAGCTCTCAACATCCATTTAAAAATATGACCTGTTTTCTTTCTACCCACACAAGTCAACATGAGTAAGAACATTTTTTGTTTTGATCCACTTGGGAAGCTGAGTTTTGAAATCCTTTCCTACAAGAATTCTCCCCTCTTTTCGGGAAGGACGTTTGGGCCAGAGCCCAGGAACTCAATTTTTAAGTGAATATCATGTTCCAATAAGCTACATGCTTGAACCTAAATAAACCAATATCCACCATGATTGTATCAGAATCTTGATAAATCCATTAAAAAAAGCACACACCAGGAAAATAAATTGAGATTTAATGGGAAAAAGGAGCTACACCAATGCTGACACGTGGAGAGAAATTTGACTGCTCCACAAAACAAAATCGTCCAACCAAGCTAGCTGATAGGTGATAAACTATATTCCATTGAACACCTTCAGATCAATCAAAATAACCAATGAAACAGTCATTAATTACAGGGCTAGAAAAGGCTGCGTGTTTGCCAACAATCACGTATCAATCCAGATCACCCAAACTGTGGGTCCCGCCATTCTTAATGAGGCACATACCACAACTTACACCAATCAGTTTATCCTAATCTTCCAACACCGACCGATCAAACCGACGGTCAAAATCCAACATTCAAAATCAGATTATCAAGATCATCCAAACCAGCACAATCCCCATGCCACACCCCATCCACAGCGGACCCCACGATTTACAGTGGGACACGGCAAAAGCATACCATAATCTAGCCCGAAATTCCTTAAAAGTTGCACCAAATCACAAGAAAACATTCCAAATTCGTGTATTAAAACGCGTCCACATTTCCAGAACATATTATTCAACCAAAAAAAAAAAAAAAAACCACTCAGCACAAGATCTATACATGGAAGTCGGCCATACTGCAAACCCTAGACGGGCGGTATGTTGGAGAAAGAGAACCCTTTGTAGCCCTTGTAGGCGTAGTACGCGATCCGCGTATAATAGAACCCTGGTATGAAAAGAAGCGATCCCAGCGACGCGAAGAAAATCCCTGCCCCGAAAAAAGAAGGAAATTATACAAAATGCCCCTCGAAAGAGAGAATATATATTTGTGTGTGTGTGTGTGTGTGTGTGTGTATATATCTAGAGAGAGAGAGAGAGAGAGAGAGAGAGAGAGAGAGAGAGAGAGAGAGGAAGGTCTGGTATTTCTGTAAATAGAGGAAATACCATGGGCTCTGTCGCCTCCGATCTTGTTGTAAGCCATGTAGAAGCCGAGGACGATTCCTAGGGTTCCAAAAACGAGGAGAGCAATGGCGAGTGCGATTTCTTTGATGGGGGGTTTGTTGTGAATGATGTATGAAGACTCTCCCACCATTATATCTTCGTCTGAGATTGAGAAGGCGTGATCAACGTACGCCATTTCTCTCTTTTTAACGGTGAAGATAGGGTTTTAGCTGATCCGCGCTAGATTTAGAGGAAATATAGAGAGAGAGGTAGCTGTATTGGGGGAAGAAAGAGGGTTTTAGCTGATTTCCGCTGGAGAGAGAGAGAGAGAGAGGTTTTGGTGAAGGGTTACTTGCAAAAGAGAGAACAGAGGATTTTGATGGGAGGATTGGAAGGACGAGTCGTGAGGTTCGAGAAGGAAGAGAAAAATCGTTGCGTGATTGAAGCGGCTCTTTTGTTTATCACATGAAGTTATTTAATACTCGGGAGTGGATTACGTCTTACCCCATGCGGGGAAACGGATTGCTACTCCCCCTGCCACTAGCCCGGTGGCTGATGGTCGGTGCTCTGTGGGCCCCACCACCATTACGTTCATTCATTTTTAAGGATCATTTTAATTTTAATATTAAAAGTGAGAGTGTTGTAAATCTCAGGTGGACCACACCACAGGAAAACAATAGTGATTATATATCCACCGTTAAAATTCTCCTAAGGCCCACTGTACTGCTTATTTGACATCTAATCTGTTTATTAGGTCATACAGACCCATTCAAGGGAAAAAACAAAGATCAGGTTGATCAAAAGCTTGTATTGCTCTCAAAAAGTTTTTAATGGTCCACGTTCATTCAACACTGTTTCCTGTAATGTGGTACACTCGAGATCGGGATATACCTCATTTTAGATATCATACCATAAAATTATCTATAAAAATAAATGGACAGAATGGATGAAACATATACATCATGGTGGGGCCACATAGCACCGCCCATCAGCCATTGGCTGGTGGCAGGGGGAGTAGCCAATCCGTTTCCCCATTCTGGGTGTTACTCTGACAGTGGGGTCCACCTTAACGAATGTGTTGTATATCCATGCCACCCATCCGTTTCTTCAAATCATTTTAATAAATTAGTCAAAAAAAAATTTAAGAAGATCCAAATCTCAGGTGGACCACAGGAGAGAGTAGTAACTAAGCATCCTGTAGCGACGTGCCAATCCGAAAAGGAGTGACGATGCACGGCCTTTGACCACCTTCAAAAGATACAGCAATTGGGACCCTTTCAAAAGAAGAGTTTGCCAAAAGCCCGAGCTAAAAGCAGCCGTGATTTATATTATTTGCCAAACAGGCATGATGAAAAGCAAATGAGAAGAGTAGCTCTGTATAAAACTTTAGTGGCCCACGATCAGTTTTTAATGGTCATTCACCTATTTTTTCAATGATATCATATGAGATTTAGGTATGCTTATGCTCTGGGATCAAGTTTAAGATTCGAAAAATAGATAGAAGTTGTGGATATACAACGCATCCATCAAAGTGGCCAGAGTAACAAGATCCAGATGGGATGGTGTACCACACATCGGTGAGCTTTTTTCTACCGTACGCCTCACCTTCAAGCCAACAACCTTGCCACGCCCGTCCAAACTTGCTATACCAAACAACGCACCTGGTGTGCGGACAACTTTTCACCGGACCAAGATTGGCCGGTGTGCATGGACGAGCACTGACGCTCCTCGAACTCCGAGTTATACTCACAGTTCAAAAGAGATCAAAGAGTTACATGGGCCCTACGGTTTTTTTTTTTTTTTTTTTTTTCTGAGTTAGCTTGTTAGTATAAGCCCATGTCAGTACACACACTCCAAGTTAGCCACCCCCGCAGGGATCAATACCAAGACTTCAAGTGTTGAAACGAGGTATCCCCACCCAGTCAGCCAATTGAGCTATGGATCTCTGGGTGGGCTTGTACTAACAAGTATATATTTATTATATCCACAACCTTCATCCATATCTCGAGATCATTTTGAACTATTATAAAAAAAAGAAATATATCAAAAAATTGATTTTGGGAAAATTGATTTTCACTGTTAAAAATTTTGTAGGGCCCACCGTAATATTTATTTTTCATCCAATCTATTCATAAGGTCACAAAGACCTGGATGAAGAGGAAAAATAAATTTCATAATGATCTAAAATTCTGTGACCACTAAAAGGGTTTCAATGGTAGATGTTCAATCCCTGCTGCCTTTTACAATGTGGTCCACTTGATAGTTAGATATGTCTTATTTTTCATCTCAAGCCTTAATATGAGTTCGCCAAATAGATGGATAGTTTGGATATAACACATACCTTGTAATGGGACCAACAAAAGTAGTTGGGGATTATAACAGCAAAAATTAAAAATAAATAATTAAATAATTAAATTGGCATAGTCTGCCACAACAGTCTGTGCAAATTTTTTTTATATATAGAAAACCTTTTTCTTTACATTTTCTCTGATACATATTTATATAAATATGTATATATAATAAATATGCATATATATATATATATATATATATATATATATATATATATATATATATATAAAAAAAAATCTCTCTCTTTTATTCATCTAATAAGCATATCTCTTAAACCAAAATGAGTTACTTGGCATACCATATATAATTTTATGGTAGGAGAAGCTATTTTAGCCAACTAACCTGGTTATTTTTTAAGATTTTATCAAGAAGATGGTTGAAAATTCATTTAATTAATTCGCCGTCAATTTCAATGGCTACGGTTATACTCAGTAGCTTTAGAGCTTAAGCTTTCAAAAATCACATTTGATAAAGTATGGCATTTCAATAGCTACAGTTATTGCTATGGTTATAGTCCATAGCTATAGGAAATCCAGCTCATTTTTCAAAAAGCAGGGGCATTTTGATCTAGTAAAAGTGCATCTGTACAATAGGCAAATATTCTTGAAAATTAAGTATGGGAGGTCTTAGTAAGGTGCGTGGCTCATAAGTAATTCGTACGGTAGGAAAAATCTCCACATCGGCCATATAGCTGGTGTGGCACGTGTCGTGTAAGACGAGCACTGAGACAAACCGAGCACCTGAGTTGTACCAATGGTTGGAAGCCGATTGCGTACTGCAATTCACTACCCTCAGTGTACCAAGTAAATTCTGCTAGGTCTACCATGATTTATGTACTTTGTCTATCATTTTATTAGATAAAAGGCACGTCAAATGTTCAGAGGACCACACCAAGGAAAATGATTGAATTGAGCGTTTATAGTTGAAAACTAACCAAGGGCCACAAAAGTTTTAGATCAAGCTTGTATTTGTGTTTTCGCAAATAAACATCACCATGGGGCTTAGAAAGGTTTCAACCATGTAGAGCATTATCCCACTGTTTTTCATGGTATGATCCACTTGATCTTTGGATAAGCTTTAGTTTTCGACTCAACCTCTCAAATTAAATAGAAAAACGAACAAACGACATGGATAAATTATATACATTCAAGGTATGCCCAATTGAGTTTACTCAGCATGATAAAAGAGTACTGAGTATCTCAGTAGGCAGCTGAATTTCTCAACTGTTCAAGGGAGATCAAAGTTACATGACCCCAAAATGATGCATTTATTATACCACACCGTTCATCTATTTTTTGATATCATGATTGGAGAATGGGCCCAAAATGATGTATTTATTATACGACACCCGTTCATCTATTTTTTGATATCATGATTGGAGAATGAGCCCGAAAATAAATCTTTATCTAAAGTTTTAAGTAGACCACACCACAAATAGCAATGAGAAAATGACTTTCAATGTAGGGCCCATCTAATCTGTTCACAAGGTCACAAAGACCTGAATTAAGAATAAAAACATATATTGTATTGATCTAAAACTTATGTGGCCTCAGAAGGGTTTTAATGGTAGACATTCAATCCACCATTGCTTTTTGCAATGTGGTCTTCCTGGTCTTTAGATCTGTTCTATTGTTGTGCTCAAGCCTTACAACTAGCTCGCCAAATAGATGGATCGGTTTAGATATAACACATACCTCATAATGGAACCCACGGAACTTGGTGACGTCAACACACCAGCTAGATGGATAGTGTGTGGTACACCAGCCAATCCGCTTCCGAGTAACACCCACTAGCATGTCTCCCGGGTAACACCTGATCCACTCCATTAATACTATGGCTGCATGTGACTTTTGATACTCAGGCACTGAGAAATATTACATCGTGGCATATCTTAACTCAAATTAAACCGCCTGATTTGCAGAAACCACTCTACTTAAGTTGTATCACCGAACAAAATATTTCAACAGCCCAATCCACTCGTGCATATTATTTTTCTCGAATTAACATCATTGGTTATTTTTCATTCAATATTAACCGTCCAATAAAATGTCCACTAATCTGCTGTTTGGTTAATAAAATAAGCATCCGTGATACATCTAAATACTTACACATAAATTAGGCGTTTTAATTTAAATTACATTTACTTGTATAAAAAATTTACAAATTTTAAGTAACTTTCAGCAGCCTGTGTATTGTCCATCAGACAGAGCATTAAAGTTTAGTTTTTCTGTTTTGGAAGTTCTTAATAACAATAATAATAATTAAAAAATAAAACTTTGTTAGTTAATACTCTGGCGGATTTTGATGGATATAAGAGGCACTTGTAAATTAGTTAGAAATTGCAAACGTGGCATATCAATATTCAAATGAAACCGTTCAAACTATGTAGGCGATTGAGATGTTATAAGAAGTAAAAAGACACGGTTATTTGATTATCACCTTTGATTAATAGACATTTTTGGACGGTTAAAAATGAATATGATCCAACGTCTTATTTCAACATACATGTGATGTGACGTAAATCTGAGATTAGGATTTCTCAACCAATCTTTAATTTTTAGAGAAGTATTCTTATTTTTTAATTTTTGACAGGTGACTTGGAAACAATTGGTTTTACAACTTAATTTGAGCTTACGTATGCCACGTGTATGCTTTTTGAAGTGTCTGCGTATCAAGAGATCTGCCTAATATCAAACGACCCCCTGCTTTCGGAACGCGGATTGCTGATGGGAATTGCATGTTGCCCTCCAACGTAGTTCCTGTGGTCGGAAGCTTTGTGGGCGGGTCCACAAAGATACCCGGGATAAATCCGATCCGTCCATCAGTTTCTCGATATCACAGTAAGACAGGTGTTCATAAACCATACAGATCCAGAAGTCAGGTGGGCTAGGCTGGGTTATACTTGTTCCTACTGTTTATCGCAATGGTAATAACCCTGTTATGCGAATTCAATCAAACATAAGGCTTTATATGTGATTGACGCAAGAAGTATGTGAGGTCGAGCGGTCTCTGGGGATTAACTGTTCCAAATCCACACATACTCCTTGAATTTGTGAGGAAAAAAATAAGAAAATAAAAAATAAATTATATAAAATTTGAAATTGATTGTTAAGGATTTATTCTTTACTCATACTTCTCAATAAACTATTTAAAATAATAAAAATGAACAAATAAAAATTATTGAACAATGTCAATTTCATTATTTGAATAGGTGACTTGTTACAATGATCAAAGTATTAAAGATAGTGTAGAATAATAAACAATCGATAGGTAAATACATGACCCATCTATTAGAATAGACGATTGAAGTGAATTGCCAGTATTAAGTGAACAAATAGGAGTGATTGCATAAGTAAGAACTTAGTTAATCGAAATTCATCAACTTAGGGTTGATGATATTTAATATAAACCGATGGTATTACAGTGGTGGACGGTAGTTTGTAACGATTTATGTTAAAGTTAGGATAAGCTAAGTTAAAAGATAATAAATTAAAGATAAATTGAAAAGTAAATAGATGTGTTTTACATAGGGCCTCGAGCTAGTCTTCGCATGATCCTTTTATAGCTCGTCGAGGTAGTAAAAGTAAAACTCTCTATGAGTTTCACTATTGATCCTGAATCATTCATGTTTATGGCATGCATTCCAAATAGAGGACTCCAAATAAATTCAGAACTGATGGCTTCTTGAATCTTTTTCTCATAGTTGATCTATTTATGGAAGATTTTTGCGACTTGCTAACCAGATTCAAGATTTATTCAGGAAACCTCATGGGTTAATCCCATACTTCAAATCGATCATGGCCACTCATCTGATGGCTTACTTCCTGCATTCAACATTCGGTCTCATTCCTTGATGGTTTGGAGTGCTAGAGGAGATAAATGGTCTGGATCCATTAGATCCTAATTCTAATTGAAGCGTTGCCACAAGATTAGATCATCAAGGACATCAAGTCCTTCATTCTTTTATTGTGATTAATGTATGACCTGGGATCAAATATGGCCGTTGTCCATTTTCTTGATTTCAGTTCGAACCATAATTGAATTTGCTTGGATAAGGGTTCAATCTTTGAACATTCGAAACCTTTTTAAGCATTACAGACTCTTCGAACGTCTCTAGAAAAATCTCCCATTTTAGAAAAATTGTAAGATGTGGCCTCACCGAGCATCTCATAGCTAATTTTATAATGGGATACATTCTCGTCTTTTATAGGCATGTTGGGCATACTATCGCATTAATTAACACATTAATATGTAGCCATGTGGCATCCATCAATCCGCTCCTTTAAAGGTATGCATATGAGTCCATGCCTCCGCATTAATAACTAAATGTGTAACGTCAACTGAAGAGACCTAAGTGTGAGTAGGATTTTCACTAGCACTAACTATGCAGTGTCAACAAATGGTGGCCTTTCAATGGTCCACGTCAAATGTGTTGAAAATGGGTGTAAACAAACCAGATGAACGGTTTGGATGGCATGCAAACATCATGGTCGGCTCTATGAAGGTTTCAACAGCTGTTGTTTCCGTTCTCATTGTTTTGTATGGCGTGGCCCACTAAGTTTTGGATATGCAGACTCCTGTCTTGTTATGATATTGAGAAGTTTGTGGATGAAATGGATTCATATTTGCATCTCCATTGGCTTCGAACAAAACTTCATGTGTGTGGCACACGCATCCCATTGCATGTAACCTCAACGTATGTTCATCTGTTACGCTGGCTCGGGACAGGGAGTGAGTCTTGATATGAGGCCGGTATAAAGACACCTCATAGAAAACGGTGGGTGTTGAATACTCACTATAATAACGTTTTAGGGCCACAGGTTTTGAATCTAGTTGATATTTCAGTTTTCCCTTCGTGCAATTATTAGCAACCTTGTAAACGGGTTTTGATGAAAAATAAACATCATAGTTTATTTTACTTCTATAGTCTATCATCTCTTGTAATTTTACTTTTATAGTCTACTATTCTCATTTTATCGCATTGGTTTTTCACATACAATTTGAGTTGTCTTTTTATTAGGTTTGTTTATGTGATTATGATTACTTTACTAAATTCTACTATATGTGTTTCCACCGGTTCTAATAAAACTTATTTCCTTCAAATGAGTTGGAAAATAGATGAAGAAAGCGGATAAAACACATGTATCGTAATGTAGCCGAGAGAGTTTACTCACCGCGCCATAGGTGAGTTCCTCACTACACGATCCACCCAGGAATGTTATCGCTGATCATTTGAAATCAGAAGCCGATTGTGTCCCACCCCGCCTGTCTCCTTCAGGAAATGGGCATATCTATGTGGGGGCCACCATAATGTATCTATTTATCCACACCGTCCATCCCTTTTCTTGGATCATTTTAAGGAATGATCCCAAAAATGAGGCAAAAAGGGATGGACGGCGTGGATAAAGAGATACATCATGGTGGGCTCCTACACAAATATGCCCGTTCCCGGCCAGGGGTAGGACGCAATCTACCCGTTCTCCTCTTCATCGGGTGGGTCCCACCACGTATATTGTCCCTGGAAAATCAAGCTGGTCATCAGGCTCGCCACTTGTCAGCTAAACGAGGGCCCACCAGATCAATAGACGGTTCACAGGCAACCACCCAAAATTCCACACCCAACAAACCCAAACTAAACATTCAAATGATGGGACCCACGACACAGGTCATGACTCAAAACCCTTTTATCGACGAACATTTGTTTGCCAATGGTACCAATAACAACGTTTCATCTCACCGTCCACCGCACATCAACCAATAACATCTAAGGCTTGTAATTTGGACGGTTTTGATTCAACCATCTTGAATTAAAAAAGCCACGTGTTGTGAAAATACAAATATCAACCTAATCCCAAAGGGAAACGGATTGGCTACTCCACCTGACACCAGCCCCGTGGCTGATGGTCGGTGCTTTGTGGACCCTACCATGATGTATGTGTTTCATCCATTCCGTTCATACATTTTTAAATATCATTTTAGACTTGATCTAAAAAATTAGCGGTATATAAATCTCACGTGGTCCACACCACATGACAACAATAGCGATTGGAGATCCACCATTAAAATCCTCCTAAGGCCCACTGTACTGTTTATTTGATATCCAATCTGTTGATTAGGTCATACAGGCCCAGATGAAGGGAAAAAACAAAAATCAGCTTGATCCAAAACTTTTATAGCCCCCAAAGTGTTTTTAATGGTTCACACTCATTTAACACTCTTTCTTGTAATGTGGTCCGCTTGAGATTGGGATATATCTCATTTTTGGTCTCATATTGTAAAATGATCTGTAAAAATAGATGGACAGCATGGATGAAACACATACATCATGGTGGGGCCCACAGAGCACCGGCCACCAGCCATTGGCTGGTGTTAGGGGGAGTAGCCAATCCGTTTCCAGTGGATTTTACACGCACGTCGCGGTGGGCCACACAAGGTTTTGTGCTGCAGTGAACTCCCTGTAATAAACTCCCGTCTGTAATCCCATTCTCTCTCTCTCTGTCTCTCTCTCTCTCCCAAAGCCTCGATTTCGCGCCTCAGATGAAGTATGTATTTGCTTCCTCCACTCATGTAATTATCAAGGAATTTAAATTTTCACCCACCCTTTTTGATTTGCCTACACTTCTACACCGCTCCAATTCCTGAAATGGTTAATTAGTGTCCGCAAATCACTGATAGTGGATGTAAAATGTAAAGATCGTCTCCCTATTATCATTTTTATTTTTGCTAGTTTCGGTTTTTTTTTTTTTTTTTTTTAATTTTGTTTTCTGGATGTCTCAGGGTTCGTTTGGTTCCACCAAATATCATGATTAATCATTCTAATTTTGTGCAAAATATCATGTAATTTCTTGATATTTTGCGCAACTTTTTATAATATATTGCAGGGAACATTGGTATTTATGATTTTTTTTTAATGGTTGGAGATTATTGGATTCTTTAGGATCCCTTTCCGCCTTGACGCGAGAGCATTGGTATACTCGGGTTTTAGTTCTTGACTATTGGGGGCCCATAGTTTGGTAATCCAGAACGTTGGTCTGTAATTTCATTCAGTTGATGGACCACTCCCCGTTTGGATGTTAAGTTGCTTAAGATAAGCTACTTATTCCACAAGTAGTTTATCTTAGTTTCTACTTATTAAGAAGATAAGTATGTTTGGCAAACAACATACTTATCAGCTTCTCCTCTCTTTCGTCTCTTGTGATGCCTCTCTTCAGCGACTTATGAAAAGTAGAAAAGCTAAAAAAATTAACTGAATTGATTATGTACTTTTAAGTAAAAAAGTTACTTATAACTAATCATAAATCAAACTTACTTATCTGAAATAAGTCACTTATCTACTACTGTAAGTAGAAAAAGTAACTTATTTGGTGGTATCCAAACCGGCCCTAAAAGTATCCTCGACAAGACAAGCCTAACCTTTTGGTTTGTGGCCTACAAATAGACAACTAATAGGAGAAATATAGGAACGGCCCACATTCTACTGAAAACAATTCCAAGATATGCGGCGAGGATATCACGTTCTAGGATATCTTTTGGAGTAAAGATGGACTATGGCATGTGGGGAGCTTAAAGATGGATGGTGGCAACACATGTAATGGGTGCATGTGCACGTTGACACATGTGGTAGCATATGCGGGTGTTGAAATTCTGAACCATCAACAAACCCGGATCAACCTTAGGTATTAGAAATTCGGATATAATACTACCGTTAATCTGTGCACTTTGTGGAAGCATGTACAACGAAGATAAAACATAATAGCCAAACAATAAAGCAAGTAACTACAAAACACAGGATATTTAGCATGTAAAACCCTTGCGGGAAAAACTTACTGCGCAAAACGACAAAAATCCACTATAATCAAACCCTCAGGGATTACACCACTCACCTTCTTCGATTACAGATGAAATTTAGATCTCTCCTTGCGATGCACACAAAGGAAAACCCTAGTCCCTTGAGAAAATCCATTCCCAAGCCCTTTCAAGTGTTTAGTATCTTCTCACCTTGCAAACCCTTGCACTTAAAGAGAACACTCGTTAAATTACAAGCCCTAATCGTGATAGGACTTAAATACTCCAATTTGTGCAAATTTGCGTAACATGTTCAATCGGACTAGATATAACCTTCGGTCGAACTGAACCAGCCCGACTGCACTTTTCGGTTGAACCGAAAATGTGCAAATCTTCACAACGTGCAAATTGAGAGACCACCCAATTTTCGGTTGAACCGAAAAAGACCTCCGTCGAACCGAGATAGGGCTTCTCTACATAACAGATTGGCAGAATCCAAGGCATCCCGCACAATAGTAGGGCACTTGAAGATTGATGTTGGCGGGTGCTTGCACATTGATGATGGCACATGTAATGCATGCTTACGGAACATTGTGTTCCCACATGCACCAAACTAGGGATGATCTTCTCCACCTTTATTCCACCTTTTTAATTGACATACTGCCCTTGTTAACAATCAGTTTTGGGGACATTGTCTTTATTTTTCTCGGTTCCCAACTTCCCATGCATAAACATGTTAGACAAACCATGGGCAGCCTATCTGCCCTAGATAGCCTGTGATGGACACAACTATGCATGCATCCATTATCCATATGAATCCCGAGTATGTCGTGCATAGCCTTGGCAGAGGATCTTGTAATGCTTCTTTGCACACATACCTGCATCTCATTAAATTGCAACATAAGTCTGCTACACTGCAAGGGACCATGAGAGTAGCAACTCGCTTTCAATGATTCATCTCAGTCATGGACTCTCCTGTGGATGGATCATATACCAAAGTCGCCGAGCTGACGATCTTAAGCATTAACCATTTGAATTTTCTTGTTGAACTTGGACGGTTGACCAATTTTTACCCTTTCAACTATCCGTTGATGGCCACCACTTGAACTGTGAGGAACATACAATTGGTATGGTTTTCGGGCTACGTTTTGTTCACAAATGGGATGTGTGATTCTATGGTTTCAGTTGACTTACTTGGGTGACATTTCTATGGTGTATGTGTTTTTGCATGGTTTCTTTGTGGCTTTAGGAACTAAGCTCTTTGGTTCTTTCCACGATAATCACTTACTAATAATAATCATCATCATAACCTCATCTTAGCTATGTGGGGTTGGTTTCATCAATCCTATTTCGCCAATCAATCCTATGTCCCCATCCTCGGTAAGTGAACAAGCCTTTAGAGTCGAAAACTGCTTTAATCTGCTCTTCAGTTGTCACTTCAATTATTTAAGCATATCAAGTGTCCTACCGCATTTATAGGACTCAAGTTTAGAGGACCAAAAAAGAATAGTCACCATGACAATAGTGTTTATTTAGTAAGAAGAGTTTCAAATTTATGGGACCAAACATGAGTGGTTACTTCTGTTGGTTATTGTTATTAGTGACTGTTCATGCTAATGTAGTGGTTTGGGAGTCACTATGGCCTATGGTAAATAAAGTTCACTCATTTGTTCCATTTTGATAGGTTTTGTCATGGGATTCAGCAAGATTGAAGTGAACTTGAGGAGGTTGCTCAATGCTGCTCCTCAGCAAAAAAATCAGGTGAGCTTGTGTTTTATGCTCATTTTTCCTTGAAACATGGGTGGGATAAGATAGTGGAAAGCTCCCATTTTTATCTCAACTATGGTTAGATGCTAGTGTATCATATCGACCTTTGGAAATGCTAACACCAAAATTTACCCTTAGTCAGGAATAATAGTTGGTAATCTCGAATCTCACATGTAGACTTTTTGTGGTTTCACGGCTTATGGGACTTGTCAGTCTGTGATTGAAGAATTTTAGCATGCAATGGTTATGTCATACTGGATGAGTTTTATATCCTAATCTATGTAATTGAACCATGCAGTATGTTGCTACGTCGCGTGAACAGCTAGAACAGCTGGTGGCAGATAAATAACTAGAGCGCCTACCAAGGTCTGCATAATCCTTTTGCATTCTTGTAATTTTCTTCCTTCTTCCGTGGAGCAATGCACATGCATGTTTCTTTCCTCAACGGTTGTGTGGACCATGCAAAGCAATTATGTACTGACGTGATCGTCTTTGCCTTTCTCCCAACAATGTAAGATTCGCTTTTAAATGGTAGATTGGCAAGAGTTTTATGATCAGCTGCCACTGGACAGTGAACAACCTCTTTTACTCGGGTTCTTGGCATTTGCCATAACAAAGGCTCACATTAGCACCACTCTCATTGCAACATAGTCCTACTGAATGTTGACTCCCATCCCAACTATAAGACACACGCCCTAGAGGACAACATGTGTGAGTAGAGGAATGGAGGGCTGTAAACTGCTAAGAATGAAGCATCCACACACATTGTAGGGTTGTGTTCAATATCTGCCAAGTAATAAAAAGTACCATCACAATGCTTTGTTTTAATTAAGTAGTCAGATTCCCCTTGCCATGTACTTGTTTTGAGTCAATACACATGCATCTTCAATTAGTTTGTTAGTTTTCTCATGCTCTCTTGACGGGTTTTTTGAGTTGCTTTGAGAAAATCTCTTTTGACTGTCTGTGATTTTTATCTACCTCATATATGTAATTTTGGCATTATATATTCATAAATCTTGAGAGAGTTTTTTTTAATGGTTCTTAAGCACTATTATGTGATGATACCTATCCGCAAATGACTATTTGTTATCAAGTGAATATACTTTCACCCATAAAAAAGTCCTCTAATGTTTACTTCAAGATATGCGTTTGGTAGGTCCTAGTGTCCTTGAGAATCTAATAACTTGAAAAGAATATGGGAGGATATTCCTTTCACGGGAATGTTGGAGCTTGTCCTTGGATTGAGATGTGCATCCCAAATGTCTTTGAGGTACGGAGATGTGCCTGAGAATTGTTCCATCTCCAATCGCCACGAGGAATCTTGAGTTGTGTCTTGTAGATGAGTCATTTTTTTATATATTGTAATTGGTAATATTAGGTCCAATGGGTGTACCAATAGAACTTAGTAGTTCCTGATGGTTGAAGAACTAAAAATGTCAACCAGCACAGCATTTTCAAGTGATCTTGTTATCCTTGTAGGATATGTTACCCAAACTTGTGTCTTACTGGGCTTTGTTACCCAAGGATGGCAAGTTAGTGTCATGGGTATGGTCCTACACTTAAAATTTAGTTTTAGGTTGAAAAAATGCTCTACTTTTATATGACTGGGTTATATAACTTGGAGGGAAATTGCCCTTGATTGCTAGATGCGAATAGTGATTTGAACACAGTTACAGGGGATGTACAGGGGATGTGATTTACCATTTCTTGAAAATCCAGGATAAGGATATGGGTATTCCATCTGTAACAGGATAGACCCATCCTATAAATTTTAGGCCCTGTCCCTGTTGGGTAGACCCCTAAAATGAGTTCATCTCATTCTAGTTAACATTAATAATGTATTAAAGATCAAGATCTCTAATACGTAATTTCTGTTGACTAAAATGAGAGCCACTCATTTTTAGGCATCTACCAAACAGTTAGTTTTTCTAAACAGTGTAGTGATTTGTGCCTTTCCATGCTAAATTTAATGAAATTGTTAGCGCTCACATTTTTTACAGTACACACAAATATATTGACAGAAAAAAGCAACACAATTGTTAGAATATCAGAAATAAAGAATCCACATATGATGGGATTCAATTAAAAGCATTTCTCACAAGTATCCTAGAGTATCCGGTACCATTATTGGAATCATGTTGGGTCTGACATGAGATGCTGAGCATACACGTGTTTGAGTAATTGCAAACAATTGATTTCTGTAATTCCTTGCCCACTTTTTACCATAATGACATTTCAGTTCGATATCTATATCCTAGGATTTGGAGGTTTAGCTGCTTGAGGGGGGAGGTAGCTCAGTCACTTACTGGTTTAAATATCTACGCTAGGTAGTGTGTAGCTTATGCTACTGTAGCTAAGCCTTAACGCTATGTAGCTCATAAAAATAGCTCAAGTCACGTGTAGCCTATGCTACTTGATAATTTGCATAGGCTAGACGCTATATAGACTACGCTACACGCCGCGTAGCTCTCGTTACAAGTTATTTTTCACTACAACATTATAATCAAATAATGTTTGAATAATTTATTACATTTTTTCCCCCCTATTTTCAATAAAAATCAGTTAATCTTTCCAATATTTTAGTAAAAATAACGCAAGTGACAGTATAAATCAGTTTCATTGCTCTTTCTTTACCTTTATACTTAATCATTACCCTTTCCTATTACATTGGGTTGCATTTGATTGCACCAAGTATCATGAAATTTGGTTAAATTTCATTAGTTATGAGTCTAATTTAGTGCAAATTATCATGAAATTGGTGCAACCAAGCACACCCTTCATTAAAAATCTAGAGGTAGTGTATAGCTTATGCTACCTGCCATGTAGCTTATGCCTCACGCTTAAGAGGGGTGAACGCTATGCTACACGCTATTTGCTATTTAAAACAATGGCTGGAGGTATTAAGAAAAGATTTGACGACTCATGGTTTAACTGATGATATGGTCCTTAATAGAGTGGAATGATGGGAGGTGATTTGGATAGCCATCCCCAACTAATGGTGATTAAGGATTAGATGATGACTATGATGATGATGAGTGGCTATTTGGTTGGGCCAATTTTTGGTTGCCCCATGAATCTCATATTCGTAAAAGATCTCCAATCCTGTTGTGGAACTAAAGGAAAATTTCATATTATTTCTCTTCCCAAGGGTTTTATGCCGTTTTATTTATTTATTTATTATTATTATTTGGAGGAAGAAGATTTAATGGAGGCGTATCTCGTGGGACTGCGGCAAGCGGTAAATCAAATGCTTCCACTCCATCCATGGGAACTGAACTTTAAAGCCTCCCAGGTGTATTTCCCAAAAGCACCGTTCTGGATACGGTTATACGATCTCCCTTAGGAATTTTGGGAGTATAAAAAATTGAACCGCATCTAGTTGGCTTTTGGTTGGGTCCATCACATGGACCTGGTTAAAGTTAGGACAGATCTGATTAAGTTCGGGTTGGGTCCAATTGGTTTTAATAGTAGAATTATATATGTTTAATATGTATTGATTATTCTAGCAAAAGAAATGAGTTCTCCTAAGCCTCACGAATGTAAAGAGAGTCCGTTTACACACCATCAACATTTAAAGTGGTGGTTGCGTGTGTGATCTAATCCATCCATCGGGTGGGCCAAATGGCAAACTCAACTTGAACCTAGATCCACAGACCCAATGGGTACCCGAACCTGATCAGATTTGAGTCTGGGGTCTTCAAGAACTAGACCCAGACCCAGAAGACCCAAACCCGGTTAGCCTGTACGGGGACCATAGGACCCGAACCTACCTGACCCATTGACAGCCCTAGGTTAAGGGAGTTGATATCCAAATGCCTAAAGGCCAATTCTGGCAACACTTTGTTTATGAATTGCTTTCACAAGTTTGCTTCAGCTGTGGGAGGATCAGTCACTCCTGACTGGCCTGCCTGAAAGATATTGCTGAAACCAAACCTTGAGAAGCCATTCCCTCCTCCCAATTGGATCATCTTGCAAAACTGCAAATCCACAATTCTTTTGAAGAAAAACCGTAGGGTGACAAGATCAGGCCTTGGTTTGGAGTCTAGTCCTCACTTATCCTATGTATTCTACATCCGCACCTGTTCCTTAAAAACCATGAGGAATTGTAAGGTGCTGGACAGAGTGATTGCGTTCTCATTGCTGATGCTCATGATTCTGTACAAGCGGGTGCATGGTCTGGCAACCAAAACTGTTGATCTCGTGGGCCCCACCTTGGATGGGGTGTGCCGTGTGCCCCAACAATCTCTTGATTGGAAGATCCCAACCTTTAGATATTTGGCCTTTTCTTCACTGAGCATAGACCATTTTTTCCTCTTAAATATTTATTTATTGTCTATAAATAAAAGTTTTGGGATATCCCAATCCGGGATATCCTGGGCATCCCATCAACAGTGGGGCCCATCAGATCACCAAAGAATGGCCCCATGTGTAAGGAATCGTGTGCTGCTGATGAGTCAGGATATTAATGGTCGTTTAGATGCCTGTAAGTTTGTAAGTAGAAAGTGACTTAATGGGTAAGTCACTTATGGTTGGTGTTTGGGGAGGAAATTCACCTGTAAGTCACTTAACAACTTAGAGGCAAAACTGCCAAAGCAACTTCATGGGGCTGGGGGTGAGAAGGTCCTTCCCAATATGTGACTTACAGCTGAAAGTCACAACTTAAAACTTATAGGCATCCAAATGACTTATGATTCCTCAACACCATCTAATGAACTTGAAGAAAGATTGCTGTCTTAGATTCTTATCATTTGTCTTCTCATTCAACAGAAAGCTTCAAGAGGATTTGATAGATGAAATGGTTAGGTTAGCAAAGCATCTGAAGGAGAGTAGCCTCATGATGCATCAATCCTTGCAAGACACTGAGAAGGTAAGCGTTGTAATTTGCTAAAAAATCTTGCCTCATTTCATAAAATCATAAACAGCTGAGATGCCCATGATAAGGGGATGTTTGGGGTGCTTATTTCCACTCTCTGGATACTGTTTTGATTGATTTCTCATTTTTTTCCAACTGCTTTCAATCTCTCACAAGATTTGGAAAGTAAAGCAAAAGCTAGGAATTGTTTCTGTAATAATGGGCATTGGATACATGAGTCACACCCGTCAAGGTTAGGGCTACAACTTTGGTTCAGGTTGAACCCACCTAATTTCTGGAAAACGCCAACTCGATTTGGGATTGGATTGGGTTTGGGTTGAGCAAATTCAGCTGGGTAAAGTCGGGTTGGGAATAATCACATGTATTTGGGTCTGGTCGGTCCAGTCGGGTAAAGTATAGAGGAGTTTTGGGTTGGGTTGGGTCAGGCTGCTGGTTGGGTCGGGTTTGGGTTGACCCTGACCCAATATACCTGAGTTGCACCCCTAATCAAGGTTTCAAAACACCAAGTTGGCTCAAAACTGATGAGGGTCTGAATCTGAGTTGATTCAGAACTCTAGCAAATTCTCTATCTGGTCTTTTCAAATTTAAAGCTGGTGTCACAATTTTTTGTTTGAGTACTAGATTTGAGCTTCTTGAATACTTGATCGGGTTTTTCTATTAGTTGGTCAAGATTTCTTGGGTTTTAGAAGAACTGAGTTTCTTACACGACCCAATTCACTTTTACTGGTGATTTTTTTTTTAAAAAAAATAAATTTCTTTATTGAGTTTTAAAATGTTAATACAGTCAGGGTTTTAGATGCATAGATGCTTTGGATTTTGAAGCCAATTGGATTGCTCGAGAGTTTGTAGTTGTATGGAGGAAGCCTATAATCCGCAAAATGCAATTTGTGCCAGATGGTTCAATGATCCATACTGTTTATATGATTGAACCCATTCTAGATAGTGGGTGAACCAAACATCTCCCACATGGGAAAATCTTCAGTATGTGTCCCTCAAATAAATAGTTTAGAAAGAATACACAGCAACGGTCCACATTCAACCAAAACAAGGCCAGAGCCATGGCTTGGATCCTTGAACCATAGACCTCATTGTAAAAACTGAAAACCCAAGCATTCTATAGAAACTTTCATGCCAAGCATTGTGTGGCGCTTTCTACCATTAAATCAATGTATATTTTGAATTGCTTATTGATTCTTGCTCGGGGAAAATTTAAGTTGTGTTTTGTTTCATCAGATAGTCGATTCTACAGAGAGAGCAGTGGAACATAGCCTGGCAAGCACGGGTCATGCCATTGCAAGGGCCATAGAGATCTATTCCGAGAGTTTCAAGATCACATGCTTCACGTGCCGCATAATCTTTCTCACGATGTGCATCTTTTTCACAGTTGTGCTGCTCATTCGTGTGACTTGAATCCCCGTTGATGCTTTGGAGGTAAAAAGCCCGTTCCCACTTTCCTTTTTTATCCCAAGCTTTGCAAAATACGATTATGAGTCTGGGATGTGCCTAGTGAGGGTGCAACTCAGGTGGGTCAGGTTGGGTTGAGGGTCAACTGAGCCTGACCCACCTCAAGAGCACCCAACCAACAACCCAACCCAACCCGAATTCCAACTTGCGCTGCCCAACCCGACCTGACCTGACCCAAATACATGTAATTTTCCCAACCTGATCTCAAATTGGGTTGGTGTTTTCCAACTATAACCTGACCTGAGGACTGTGACAACCCGACCCAACCCAGGCTGAACACAGGTTGGTCAATTGGGTTTGGGCTCATGTTTCAGTTCTCTATGGGCCCCACCTTGGGGGATGGCCAAAAGAGATATTTGGCCTTCAGGATTATTGCTAACCATCTGTCTGTTGGACACTCATCAAACATTTATGATATGCCAATCCAGGATTTATTCTTTTTGGGGGCATACCCTATCCATGGTCTGGTCTAATCAGATCAATGGTCTGGATCACCAAACCGAGGGGTCCTGCATGTACAGATTGGTACATCAGCATCAGGAACCTATAATTTCTCATATGTGATCGTGATAGCAGCATCGAGTCCAGCAAAAGGGTTTTAGTGATCGGGAATGACATCTTCTTAGTGTTCTGTTCCTTTATGGGACGTGCAGCGATCAGTTCAAAGACAATGGTCAGGTAATTTGAGCCCGGCCCAGTGCTGCAAGTCCAAAAGAAGGCATGATGATGGTGACAACGACGCTGGCAGTGGCGATGATCTGCATTAGTGGCAATCTTTGGAATCAGCTTGTCTATGCAATGCAGAACTTACAACCTTTGTGGCACTTTCTTCGATCGGTATTAGATTGTTCTACTGTGTGAAATGGACTCAGCCATTGTTCAGAAGATCCTGTGAGAACGCGAAGGCGATGTGGTGCATGTGTGTGGCTTTTGGGCCACTTGTGGGTGGTGAGAGAAAAACCAATGTCTGCTCATCAGGTGGACCAAGTGTATTAATTAGGATTTGAGCCATCCATTTTTCTCACACAAGTATGGCCAACCTGATTTTTTGGCGAGCCCGTCGAGGTAATGCTTATGGATGTATCAGAACCTGCACAGGTATTCCTTCCTGAGCCTATGCACCTCACTTTTGGCCTGAAAAATAAATGGGCCGAGCTTGGGTTTACCTGCAGCCTTGCCCCATTGTTGCTCCCCAATGATAGTCTGCATTCTTTCCTGCCAACATGCCATTTTTGTAGAACATGGATCCATGAAAATGGCAGGCCGCATGACAAAGATCCCCCACGAAGAACATCGGAATGGCTTGCTCACTGTGGAAGCTACAATGCTGAAATTAATGGACAATAAATGGTTTGAGTCAATGAACAGGCATATGCTGCATAATGACTAGCTCAGATGGTTTGTATGATATGGCCCATCTTTCGCATGGCCTGTATGATTACCATGTTCATGTCCTTAAAATGATACATGGAGATGTTGGAAATGGAATATGGTAAGAGCTCTTCACCATACAAAACAACAG
This sequence comes from Magnolia sinica, assembly GCF_029962835.1. Lineage (NCBI taxonomy): Eukaryota > Viridiplantae > Streptophyta > Magnoliopsida > Magnoliales > Magnoliaceae > Magnolia > Magnolia sinica. Next base: position 84,563,631 of record NC_080582.1, read on the forward strand.
ATGTGCATTGGGCCCACCGATCAAGCAGGCCTTGCTGTGAGTGGCATACAGTTGCGAAACCCAACCTAACCATTCGATTGGTATAGTGCCGTCGATGAGTGCCGATGGGCCATACTAGATTTTAATGGGTTGGGACCCAACCGTTTAGAAACTGGGTCAGGTTTGAGCCCACCATTTTGGACCCAGTGAAAGAAAATGGCTATAGTCGTAAGGGGATTGGTTGTCTTTGGACCCTGTTAAAATTGGGTCAGGGGTCGGATTGGGTCAGGTCAAGTTGATTTTAATAGTAATTATAAATACAAATATATATTAACTATTCCAGCAATGGTAAAATCCAAGAGACGCTTCATCATCGTCGGAATTTTACTGGGGAAACAGCAGGAAAACTATGGCTAGGATTGCCTAATGGGAGTACTTTTTTCACAGGTGGTCCATCCACACTCAAGCCCACTAGAGAGATGGTGCCGATCGGTACGTCCGCCGATCGCATGTGAGCTGGAATACATCACTTCCCTTCATCACGTGATCACTCAATTGAAATGATTTCACTTGTGTTTGGCCTGACATGAAGCGAATGTTGGAAAAGCTTGTCTTATTTTTATTAAAAAGGATGAAGATTTTTATTTCATGTTTTGGCATTTTTAGGCCTCCCAAGTCCTCGTTGAATGAGTTATTCTAGCCAGGACTGGGCATGGGGCCCACTGTCCTGAGTGTCTTAATGAGGTTTTTGGATGTTTTTCCATTATTTTCTTGGGTGGTGCCTACCATGTCGTGTATATGTCATCAAATCCGTGCATTATGTGGGCCATGATAATGGGATGCGCCCAAAATCAGGCACCTACAACCATTGAGTGGGTCACCCCTATAAAGACGATTGACAATCATGCAAAGCTCCAAATTCACATGGTGGCCCACATGCTGCATGGTTCGGTCGGTCTGATTTTTTGGGCGACCAACTTCTATGGTGGGGCTCCTGTACTTCATGGTTTGGACGCTATAGCATACCCAGGTGGGCCCTGCACCGGGTCCTTTGGGAGCGGATTCGGTGACGCCTGGTAACGGCTTAGTAGGTGAGGTCCTGACCGTGGGGCCCACCTTGATGTATGTGTTGTATATCCATGCTGTCCATCAGTTTTTCCAGCTTATTTTAGGGTATGGTCCAGAAAATGAAGCAGATCCAAGTCTCAAGTCGACCACACCCAAGGAAAATCCGTGGTCATTGAATGTCCACCATTAAAAATTTCCTACGGCTCATCGTAATGTTTATTTGCCATCCAATCTGTTGATAATGTCACACAGACCAGGATGAATGGAAAATTCAAATATCAGCTTGATTGAAAAACTTTAGTGGACCCCAAGGAGTTTTTAATGGTGGGCATTCAATTCCTACTGTATGGTCCACTTGAGATTTGGGTCTGCTTCATTTTTGGGACCATGCCCTAAACTGATGGAAGGCATGGATATACAACACATACATCAAAGTGGGCCCCACAATCACGACCTCATCAAGGTGGGCCCAGACCTTATCTAATCCGTTCTCCTTTGGTGTAATTGATTCTTCAATGAGCGGTAGAGGAACATTCCTCTCGGAATTTTCTTCATTGCTAGGCTTGTAATATCATTGGCTCAAGTTTCTTCAAATCTCACTTATCTTTATTTGAAAAATCGAGACATCTACGTGTATCATACGTTATTCTCTATTTTCTATCCATAATGATAACGAAAACTGACTTGGAGAAATGGGAATTTGAAAACCTTGAGACTCGCGATTCCGGATTAGAGAAATGCTAGGACATGTTTGGAAGTACCCAAAACGCGATTGTTGCCCATGTGTAAAATCGGCGAAAATGGTCGCACCCGATGCATTAGGACCTTTTAATTCTAGCAATGACAATAAAAATAAAATTGCAGATGCTTGACAGAGAAAGAAAAAGTGTTAAAATCTTCAGTGGTTCAAGGGGTAGGTTGCTGTGTTCCATCAGTCGTAGGTGGATGCGTGGTTAGGTACTCCATTTTCCCATTAAAATTTAAAACCAAACTTAAATCTATGTTAGAGAAATAGTTGTGGGTACACTAATAAAAGATGCATGCATTTCCGAGAACCGAGAAGAGAAGAGTTGTGGTGGTTTCGTCGATTCCATGGGTGAATAGGAAGTTGGATCTTTATGAAATCGACCCTTTATCCGCTAAGGAGAAGTTTGGTTTCAAACTCTGATTCGAATAGGAATATTCTATTATGATATATGGAGCCTAATCATGAGATGTAATGTCCACCTGGCCAACGCTATTTTGGGTTGCAATTTCACATGGTGTTTTTAGGTAAACTCTACTTGATTTTGTGGTAATATATATTTGAGAGAGAGAGAGAGAGAGAGAGAGAGAGAGAGTTGTATTTAGAGGTGGGCATTGAGTTGAATCGGACCGAGTTAGGTCTAACCCGCCACGATCCGACTCGGTATCGAGTCTAGCATGCCTGACTCAATCCGAGTCCAGGTCTAGGTTGGGTTGATCTGAATCGAGTCCGACCCAGTTAGAAATACCAAGTTGGATCGAGTTGGCATTGATTCAGATCGGGTCATCAGGCTGGACGGAGGGGATAAAATGGATAGACGGAGGGGATAAAATACATAAATCATGGTGGACCTCATAGAGTTTACTCAGTCCACAACCTATTTCCTTCCATCTTCATCCTCTTAACAAAAAAAAAAAAAAACTAGACACGCACTTGATGGGCCATTGGTTGACGCCTGCCGGAGAGAGAGAGAGAGAGAGAGAGAGAGAGAGAGAGAGAGAGAGAGAGGCCATAGGGTTGCGCTAATGGGTGCCGGATGGGAATGAGTTTTGTTTTTTAGATCGGGGCGTGCGGTGGGGTAGGGTAGAGTGGATTAGAAATTAGGGTTATACATACAGACACATATCCCCCACCCCCCCCCCCCCCCACACACACACACACACCATACCTGAGTTGAGTCGGGTTTTGGATTGGGTCGAGTCTAACGGATCGAGTTTCAGGTTGAGTCGGGTCGAGTTACTGGGTAACTCGAACTCGACTTGATTTGAGTTCAAATTGGGCGGAGCCTACTCGGTTCGGATTGACTCACCCATTCGGTTCGGGTCGAGTCAGGTCCGAAAGAGTTGGATGAGTCAAGTTAGTTGGATCTAGTCTATTCGTGCCCAGCTCTAGTTGTATTGATAGCTATTTATTTATTTATTTCTTCTTTGAGCATAATGGATTAGTGTGAATTTGCGAACATATTAAGAGAGAATCATGTAAATATTTGTGTTGTGGTTTACAAATTTTTTTTCTCTTTTTATTGATATTTTCTATGTGTGGTTGAGAAGGATCCCTTCTCCCACCATATGGCACGCTAACCGCCTTATATGATCCACATCTCTGAGTGAGATATTGATGGTAAGGTTTCTAGCATTTGAAATCAGAGCCTACATTACTTCATTGAAAATGACAACCTCAGCCAGAATGAAAGCAGCTAAAAATTAAAAAGGACTACCTAGACATAGGTTCGAGTGAGTCCCTCTCTGGAATGGACCACTCCAGACATATGGTGTGGAGTGTGGTGGTGTGTTATGATTCTTTAAGAGCCTAGCTTGATGTATTTCATTAGTGTATTTTTGGCCTATTTGTTGGGTCTCTCACAAAAGAGGAAACAAACAAATGATAATGAGGTGTGAGGAGAATGCTTCTTTTGATGGAGATGCATTTTGTTTGCACATCCAACTAATAATTGGGGTGAAAATGGAGTGGGCCCCCTTCAAATCATTCAGCAGCGTCGAAAGTGAAGACCATGTTACCTCAGACTACCAGTTTTATGTATTTCTACCCTAATTTGATGGGCCTCCTTATTCAGCTAAAGACAATCAAGCAGTTGAGAAAAATAATTCTTGATTTGGAATTTATACTTCTTTATATAATTTTTAAAAATTGTAAAATAGAACTTGCTTAGGTTGGTATTCAGAAAAACTTTGATACTCTGGCAAGCATTGCGACAAATATCACCAAGATTTGGAAAAATCTCATGATATTTTCATGGAAAATTCATCAAACAATATAATCTCAAAAATATTGTGAGATTTCAAGTTTTTGAATTTTTCTTAATTTTATTGTGATATTAATGAAATAAATATTTAAAAGTTTAAATTAATTCATTTTTACCCAATCAAATAAGAAAATATCATTTAAAAATTCAACAGAAGAAAATGCTCCAGGCTCAATTTTATTATTATTTGGAAAGTTATCAACATGTATCCTTCAACAACAGGATGGGAAGTTTGATCAACCATAGCTTATTACAAACTTTTAATATTTCATTTTCAGTAAGATTTTCCAACAACATCGTGAGAACACTTAGAAATTACTCAGAACTCCATACATAGCATGTAAGCAATTCAAATTTAACTGTCCAAATTAATTATGGACTCCGATTTCATCACGAACAAAAAATTCATTTATTTGATTTTCTGACTATGTTTAGATGGACATTTATTGAACACCTAAAAACAATGAGAAGTATCCAATGGTCCCATTCAATAAACAAGTGTCTAAGAATCAGTGTACAACTTCTAGGTTTCTGTGTATCAAGCTTCATACTCTAGAAGAGTATTAAATAAATCCAAAGTTCCCGGATGGAAATCAATTTCGAGCCCCATACCAAGATAAAAAAGACAAGCATGCTTGCCATTTTCTCATTTATCACAAAATAACTAATACCACACTGCCAATGAACATACTTAGATAAGATGGACCCATCTGAGGAACATTTAGGATCTTGTTTAAAAGGTTTACTAATTCAATGGGTTCCTATACATGAGAGTTATATACTCTTGCCAGGTTATGGTCTTTAGCTGTACACATCCACATGCAAATATAAAACACGCGTGAGATATGAGCTTTCCATAAAGTTGAAAATAATGCTTATATGATCTTCTGCTTAAAAAATCAGAACATTTCACACTTAAGGTGGGCCACAATGTATAAAATTAATTAATGGTCAATCTTTTTCATAGCCATTTATTTATTTTGATATCCTATGGTCCACATGAGGTGCAAAGCGGCCTGATTTTTATTCTAGAAGATCTAAAAAACATAGCTCAGATGGAAAGCTCCGACATGTCACATTGCGGCGAATGTGCTAGCTTGTGCATGCTGGTGGAATTAATAAATCTCTCTTACTCATGTGTGCCATACATGCTATTTTTGGATCAAGGAATGAATCTCTTTATCCTCTGTTGATTTTTCCTCATTTTCTTCCTCATGTTCTTCTAAATCATCGGCTAATTGAGAAACCTTTTTGACGAAAGGGATGGACGTGATAAGGTCGGGCACTGTCTTTGTCAATGATAACTAGTCTGAATCCACAGAGTTTCTCTGGACTCCTCATAGAGATTCCTCAAATCTACGAGGGAAAAAAAAATAAATTCTAATAAAAAAAATTAACCTAATTGATGATAAAAATGAATTTACGATACTTCAAATGGTAATACCAAACTTAGGAAGAGTTTTCAAAATCAAACTCCAACTCAAACTCTCTAAATCGTGACTTACTATAAATAATAAACTTACTATTTATAGACGATCATGATTTCCACTAGACTTTACGGTTTTCGGCCAAAAATAGTAAGTGTCCAATTTGGCCCAACCATGTTATTTCCCTAATTTTTCTAAGCCCTTTTCATGTCGAGCACAACTCCTAAAACTCAATGGATCAAAAGTTATGATCGACCTAAAACTTACTATAAATATAAAAATGGAAATAAAATGGATTTTCGACCGTCAATTTGATGGAATCTCGTAAATTCAGCATGAGCAATTCGGCATAGCAGGGTTGGTTAGCTAAAGTAGCTTCTCCTACCCAAAATCATATATGCATGGTACGTTGAATAACTCATTCCGATTTGCAAGATATGCCTATTTTAAGGTTCTGATGGTTCGGATCACTTTCGCCTCCGATCAGGTCTCCTCTAGTCCATCTTGGCCATGAAATTGTCCAAGACCCTCTCTACATCACTTTTTTATCGCTTTCTTCCACTTCAATAGATTTATTTTGATTTGTGTTATCATTTCAATTAGTCATAAGTACATTGGATAGAAATTTCTTCTATTGTTAATTTCTTCCTCCCGCTCTTGTAAATCGTCGGCCAATTAAGGAACCTTATATTAGTTTCTTCCATTTCAATAGATTAATTTTGAATTGTTTGATCATTTGGATTAGTCATAAATACATTGAATAGATATTTCAAACATTTTATTCAATTTTCCAAATAAGTCTTCATTGTTAGGTGACAAAGCGAGTCCTTTGAAATTTAAACTAGGTGCTGATTCTTCAGCCAAAGCACTCATTGAGGTCAAGGAATGACAATGTACTTCTTGTGTATTTCAAGTACACAAAAGTCTAGTCAACATTCATATTCTGTATGTGTAATTGATTTCAAAGTTAGATGTGGCAGTGATCTGAGCCCCACGATATAGGGTCCACAGCAGATGATCATACTGCTTGGAGGAAGGATCCTAATAATCCAATCCATGACATTTTAGTTGGACCCTGAAAGACAAAATTACAAATAGTTGTCCATATTTAGCAGGTCAATTGCCAATGGTAGTGAGATTTTTGAGGCATGGACTGGACCATATAAGGTACAACCCAAGGTTGCATCTCATTCAAGCATGTCATGTGTACAGAAATTTGTTACACCCATTTTGGCTACAAACACCCCCTTTTCTTGATTCTAGTTGCAAATTTCTTGCAACAGTTGTAGGGAGCCTATGGCAACAAAAAGATATGTGGGGCCCACTTTGGTGTGTGTGACATCCTCTCCGTCCATCATTTGCTCTGGATCATGTTAGGATGTGAATTTAAAAATAAGGCCGATTCACAACTCAAGTTGGACACACTAGTGGGGATGGGGACGCCTAATGTTAAAACCTTCTTGTGGCCCACCGAAGTTTTGGATGGCATTGATATTTGGTTTTATTTTTTGTCCGTGTGGGATTAACCTTACGAAGAGGTTGGATGACATATAAAATATCATGGTGGGTAATGTGTAAAACAAGAAGAAGAAGATCACCATCTTCCTTAAATAATCAAGATCTTGAATCTACAAGGTGAGATCTTGAATCTAGAAGAAGTAATAAAAATTCACATATTTTATTATATAATAATTTAAGATTATTCGATTACATTACTTACACGGATGACCAAAACCCTAATTTGATTAGAAATTGTCATAATAACAAAATTTTCCTCAAAAAGCTAAATTTGTTAATGGCCTATTTGGATTTATGAAAAGCATAAGAAAATAAATAGTATCTTTGGAAACTTTATTTCCAAGAAATTGTGAGAAAAGAAATATTATTTTACTTTTTTGTTTTTCAATGAGCTTTTTTAAAAAATTAGAATTTATTTTCAAAATTTTTATTTGGCAAAATAAATAGTATTCTTTTTGATAGTCACCAACAAGTACCAGATTAACACATGTAGGATGCATAGAGATGAAAAGTGACATACAAGGCACACATGGGTGTGGGTACTTAAGCTGAATTCTTGCGTGCATGGTACATGAAATATGCGTGCACATGAAATATGCTTGAAGTTGTACGGTGGCATATGGCACAAGATGCGGGTGCTAAAGCTAGATAACAGCTCTTGTGCACATTGGTACCATTGGCACATGGGATATTTAGAGGATTGAAGATGAATAATGGCTCGTGCCACATTGGTGCAGTTGGGGCACAAGTAAGATGAACTATGTTATGTGGGACACGATATGATACATGTGGAGCGCAAGAGAAGGTGGATGATAGCACATGTGGCACATTAGGACATTGAAGGCTCTTTGAACGTGAGACATAACAAAAAATGGATGGTGGCACATGTGACATAGTGGCACGCATGGATATGACCAAAGATGGATAATGTCTCATTTAGCATAATATAGTACATGTGAGGTGATTGAATATAGATTGTGGCGTATTTAGGCTCTAATCCTTGATAAACTTATTTTTCTTTCATAGTACGAAAATACATTTATTAGGAGTGAAGGTCAGTAACAATAAAGAGTGAAAACTAACGTTTCTTATGAGCAAAGGTTTAAAAGTGGAAACACCATTTCCTTTTCCTTGCTTCTCATGAATCCAAACATGCCCTAAAAGTAAAAACAATAATAAATTTATTGGAATATTCTTAGCATGACTATAAGCCATTTTCAAAAATACAAAAATTCTAAAACTCCAAAAAAAAAGAAGATACTATGAATATATAAATGATTAAAATTGGTAATTTTTTTTTTCTAAAATCTTAATTTTAACAAAGAAAACATATATTTTCTCATGAAATGGACTTTGGTGACTAACATAGCTAGTAAGTATATTATTTTGAATGCATGGTTTCTTATATAAAGATTGATAGGTCATGCATTTAGTAACATGCTTGATCAAAAGTTATGATCTTTCACCAGTCAACCGGCCATGCATTTAGTGGCGATGCTCAGGTCAAAAGTTAGTCTTTAACACTCAAAACTTGAAGAATAATTTTTCTATATTAGGAATGTAGTTTTTCAAATCGGTTATGCCTGGGACCTACTTACATCGCACTTTTATTCACGGTTTTGACAATCTACTTTCAATTTTCCTTTGGGTTTCTTTCGGTGCAACTGTACTGGGAATGCATTTGCTGCCCATGAATTTTTGTGTGGGTGGCGCTATCCCAACTGCTCCCTGTGGTGTGGCACACATGACTTTTGGATCGGCCTCATTATATATATATATATATATATATATATATATATATATATATATATTTTACGTCTTAACATGAGCTTTCAGTTGCCTGGGCTCGCTCCCACATGTAGGAAATTAGCGTCCCAGCTTAAGGGATAGTATTATACGATATAATATTTTGGGGCATCTAGACCGCCCAAACTGTGCGACCCAGTTTGGATGAAGCAGAGCCTGAAAAATCAGGCTGATCCGGCAATCCTAACCATCAAATTGGTGACCATCAAATGGACGGTTAGAAAGAAATTGGTCAGTGGTCCAAATTTAATAGGCGAAATCAGACGGTTAATACCATTTGATCAGAGCCATATTGAAGCTATGCCCCTTGGTGGGCCCCCGACTAGTATCCACGTGTACGTTGGATGACTCGGCAGGAGTTCTATCCAGACTGCACCAACCTAATGCCGAATGATCCAACGGAAGTGGGTTGCTTTAACTTGCGTCGCAAGATTGGGTGGCCTCTGTCAATGAGTTTGTTAAGGTGGACTCCACTCCGTGTATTTTACACAAATACCCCTAAGAGTAGGACAGATACGTCCTAAATAGCATATTTTCAAGAAAAACGCAGGTTTACCCTGCAAGGACAAAATTGTCCACAAATCTCGCTGGAATGATTCCCTTATTCCTGCATAAAATGACATGATGCATGAGAAAAAAACGCGGGAGCATTGGACAGGGACAACCACCGTTTTGTATTAATCCATACCGTCAAACAGACGGACGCCGTTTGGCTAGTTCTATCCAGGCCGTACATCCATTTTCAGCTCATTTTACAGTGTGAACCAAAACATGAGGTAGATCAAATCTCGGGTGGACCACACCATAGAAAAATAGTGTTGACTGAATGTCTACCGTTAAAAACTTCCTACGGTCCACTGTAATGTTTATTTGCCATCCAACCTGTTGATAAGGTCACAAACTTGGATGAGAGGAAAACACAAACATCAGCTTGATCCAAACTTATGTGCCCCCAAAAAGTTTTCAACGGTCATCGTGGATTCCCCATTGTTTCCCTTGGTGTGGTACACCTGAGATATGGATATGCATTCCAAGATAACATTAAATCTACGGAAACTTATTTGAAAATTTGGGAATATATTTCCACGGTACTTAGATTTATACTTTTTAAATTCTGCTTCTAACTTAATAGTTTCAATGATAATATGGATTTCTAATTCTCCAACTTCTTATTTTTTTTTTTAAAATAATTTTTTTGGAATTTATTAAGTATAGGTATCTAATTCATGATCCTATCTTAATCGTGTAACTTATGATGGTATATGCCCTCAAGCCCAATTAATCCCATTCTCATGGTCTGATACAAAGTGTAACACCCCAAGTTTTTGTGGCCTAATTTCGAGAAAAATGTGTCATCAATATAGGTAAACGTTTGGACAAAATTTGGTGGTTGATAGATGGTGAAAATGCCTAAATATGAAATTTCATTTGTCGTGCCAAAATGAATGAATTAACTTCAAAGTGGTCATCATTTAACTGTGTACGAACATATATCGAGGTTTAAATTTTATATAATCTTGTAATTATATGAGGTCAAAGTGTGGTCCAAATTTTAGTTGTGATTGACGGTGGAAAGTGAGTAATTTTAAAAATATAGATTTAAAAAGAGTTGATAAACCTAAAAGGAAAAGCTGAGCTTTTAACATTTTACACTCGATATATATGATGGGCAATACAATTTGTTCATATAAAGGAAAATATTCTACTACGATTACCTATGAACTTTCTTTACTTGAAGGACACTAAAATCAAGGGTTAAGGGATTGATTTGTCAATTGGACCACTTATACTATGATGCAAGGGCTAAAATTCTATGCGTATGGTTAATGTATGATATATAGGCATATGATAAAATTTCACATCAAACGGATCATGAGAACCATGTGATCTAGAATTTAAGAGTCTAAGTTAATGACATATTTGTAATTATTTTTGGTATGAAAGTTTTGAAAAATCTAATAATTCTACATGATAATAGGTACGTTTCTAACCAATTTTTATAAAAGAATTCATATCAAAATTATTACAAATAAATAGTTATTAAGTAAATAAGTTAAAATTATCATTAATTAAGGTGAGATACATATATCAAACAACATGATGGATGATCAGATGTAGAGATGGGCATCGGACCGAGTTGGATCGGATTGGGACTAACCCGATTCGGTCCGAAGTCTAGCTGGACTGATCTAAACTCGATTCAATCTGACACACGGTTGGCTTGACCCGAACTGAGTCCGACTCGGTCAAGGAAACCGAGTCGGATCGAGTTGGGTGTGATTCGGATAAACTTTTTTGATGGTGAAAATCATTATCCTCGTTATTATTTTCCGTGTGGTCCATTTGAGCTTTAGATATGATTCAAATTATTTTTTTGCTAAATGATCTAAAATGATCACAAAAAATGGATAAACGAAATGGATATAAAAAATACATCATTGTGGGGCCCATGTAACGTTGATATCATTTAACCTGTTCGTAAAACTCGGAGCTCGAGGCGTTACAGTAGTGAACGTCACAGCAGCTGTAATGTAACGTGTCGTGCAAGCTTTGAACCTTTGATGGTAGCTAGCAAGTTCTGTAGGTGGCTATAAATCATATCATGGGATATTTGTTATATCCAAACTGTCCATTCATTTGGCAAGCTCTTTTTAAGGCTTGAGACGAAAAATAAGATAGATCAGACTATCAAGTGGACCACACTTGAAAAATTATTCTCAGCTACTATTTATGGTGTGGTCCAGATAATCTTTGGATATGATTTATTTTTTGGATAATGCTCTATAATGATGTTTAAAACTATATGAACGGTGTAGATATAATAAATACATCACTGTGGGGCCCATATAACTTTGATCTCCTTTGAACCGTTTGTACAACTCGGAGCTCGAGGAGCGTCGGTGCTTGTCTTCTCATGACATGTGCTTAAGCTATAGGCTTATGGACGCAGATTGCGTACTACCCCTGCACGTCCCTAGCTTCGAACGGGCAGTTCTGTGGGTGGGCCCACCGTGATGTATCTGTACATCCAAACCGTCTATCCCTTTTCTCGTATTATTTTAAGGCATCAAAATAAAAATGAGGCAGATCCAACAATCAAATGGACCACACCATAGATGATTCTTGCATTTAATGCTTTATGCATTTTAATGCAACCAAGATTATTATTTGGTGTGGTCCACTTGAGCATTGGATATGCCTTATTTTTGTGTTCATGCCTTAAAATAATCTGAGAAAAGGGATTGACGGTTTAGATTTACAGATACATCATGGTGGGGCCACCCACAGAACTGCCCGTTTGGAGCTAGGGACTGGTGGGGGTAGTACACAATCCGCGTATACTATATATATAGGAGGAGGGGTAAACGTGTAATTCATTAGTTACTACACCCGGTCTTGTCCGGATTGAATCGGATCGGATTTCAGTTCGGTTCGGTTCGGTCGGATTTGCTATTTACTCGAATCCGATCCGATTACCGTTCGGATCTGCCCGATCCTACCCGAACCTGACCAATCAAGGCCATCGGTTCTATTCGAATCGAGGCGGATCGGGTCGGATCCGCCAGATCGGGTCCATCTTGCCCACCTCTAATTAGATGACATGTGAAAAATAGAAAAATTTGATGGTTAGTACTTTAACCATGTATGTGTGTAGATGTATGGTCAATTTCATAAACGGATGAATACAAAGTGAGTTTTTGGAGTGATTAAGAAGTAGAACATATATACCATTAGATTCAAGTGACTTGTTCACATATGTAAGTTTGTCATATTATAGTTTTGATGATAGTTTAGGCATATTCATAGGTGGTGAATAAGATGAATGGATCAACAACTTGATTCGATACGTGTATGAGCGAATAAAGAAATAAGGTAGTTAGTTTACTATGATCAGGCAGTCCAAACTCAAAGTGGATGGTTAGATATCTTTACATAACGGTGAATAGTTGATTATGATGGACAAATGAGATTATGAGAATAATTAGATATATGATGATCATGTTTTAAAAATCAACGGTTGGATTACTTAATATATAGATGAAGATTATTCCCAACAACCAAATTCATGTTTGAGAATAGATGAAAGATTATGATAAACTAAACTGGTGATATACATATATATATTAAATTAAATTTTATAATAATACTAGAGAACTTTCAATACTCGAGTATTGAAAAGTTCGTACGTAGTGTTACATTTCATCTCTTGTAATTCATTGCTCGTAACGAATTGATCATCACTTTGTATTGTAATATTTTTCGCAAGAATTTTTCATGTAAAAAATTTTATATTCTTTATAGTTGCTTATTCTTTTCCGTATAATTTCTATCATCTGTTTGATTCGTTCTTAGATTCTCCTGCACGCATTAAGAGTTTCAATGCCCAACATACACATATAAGAAAAAAGGCACTATGAGGGCGAGCTTTGTGAGCTTCATCGTGTTGTTTGATGGACATCCATGCCATGCATTTGGTGGGCCCCCTCTTAGGTTATGGGATATCTAAAATATCACCAGTATCCAAAGCTCAAGTGGGCCACACCATGGGGCCCACCTAAGTTTTAAAATGGCCTAAAATTTGGTATAACCTCATCTAAGTGGGACACAAATACAATGGATGACCCACATCTCACTGGGCCTATATATAATTATGAAGGTTTCAATAAGCGGCACCTAAGTGAATTGGGCTGATTTTTAACCCTATGGCTCACCATGGAAGGGTACATTTTATTAAAAAAACCAACAGGACCCAACCCAATTTAAACCAAACTCAATTGATGGACCTTTCCCAAACCCGTTTGTTAACCGGGTCCAAAAGGCAATACACTGAACCCATCCTGATCTCTTATCGGATTCAAATGGAGAGATCCGGACCCATTAAAATCCAGTCGGGTCCATTGGGTACTCGCGAATCTCTATACCCATTGACCGCCAGACTTTATTTATTTATTTATTTATTTATTATATTTTTTTTATTATTTGTGTTACCTTGTTAGTACGCCTCACTGTGTTCCCACTTCACTGTTAGCCACCCCGGCCATTAACAGCCAGACATCATTCATGGGGCGCATCTTTAAATATAAAATTAAACTATTCAGATGGTAGGCCCACTTTATATGGTTGTATAGCAACAAATGTATTAAAATTATGCCATGATTTGTTGATTAATTAATATCTAATGGACATCAACATGAATAATAATCAAAGGCACAGATTCAACAAATAAAATTCTCATAAATCAGACATAAAACATCATCCATTTAATACCATTTTAGTTTGATAAATCCATCTAAAAATAATTATCTAATTAGAACGGTCCATTCGAGTCGCAAATGTTCCAAATGTACAAATTTAAGTGCATGCATTTCATTCATCATACTCTACCGGAGTAGCAAATACCCTTTGGCATTCCGTGGCATTCTCATAATTTTGTTGTACATTAGGCCTTGTATTGTTTCGCTAGCAAACAAACTCATGTTCCTTCGTTGCACATGTGGCGTGCCCGCAGGAAACGTCGTCTCTCTCTCATCGGCTGTCTCTCTCTCTCTCTCTCTCTCTCTCTCTCTCTCTCTCCTGTTGGATCGCTCTCCCCCACGAAAAAATTGCCTGCAATTTCACCTCTAAGGATTGCTGGGGTAATCTCTCTCCACCCCAAGAAAAATCTAGTGGAATTTCACTACCTGTGCGATGATTGTTTGTTTTGAATCTAATTCCATGGTATCTCTACCTTTCTCTTTTTCTTTATTTTGCTTTGAATTCTTTAAATCAATTCAAAGAAGAGAGAGAGAGAGAGAGAGAGAGAGAGAGAGAGAGAGAGAGAGAGAGAGAGAGAGAGTACAAAGAATCCAAAGAAAGGAATAAAAACAGTTGTGAATTCTTTAATGATAAAAAAAACCATTTTCACTTAAATCCTTCTTCCATTAAATAAAAAAACTGTACATTACACCTTCATACAATCCAACAAATATTTTTTATATTATCTAAAATAATTATTTTAAATAAAAATATTATTTCCCATGAAATATAACAAAGAAATTACATAATACAAGATCAATCAACCTGATTTAATTTTCTTCGTGGGTGGGACATGAAGAGCTACGAAGATCGAATCCAGATTGGCAGGTACGACGAAGTAGCCTTGTGGGGGTGGCCCAGTTTTCCGTTTTGACGGCCGGCGTTTCCTTGGAGCCGGCGGGCATACTAGAAGCGGCTTTATAACGTTGGATTTCGGCGTGTGGCACTCTCCTTCGATCTCATCCGATGGATCTTTGACGGCGATCTGTATCGGGGCAATGGTAGGGAATTCGATGATGCCTTCCGTGCCCATGATTAGTTGATGGATGGCTAGAATTCGAGTAGTAGATTGGGACCCAACTGAGAAAACATGCCAATTACGCTTTGGGATGTTGCACCAAGGATTTCAATTCATGGAGAAACGGTGTACGTGTGTTCATACACACGTGGGAGGATGATGGGAAGAGAATGGTAGGAGAAGGATAGAATATTTCAAGACAATGCAAGTTGCAGGGCAGAGAGAGAAAGAGAGAGGCTTGGAGGGTGTAATAAATGGCCGAAAACGATACTGCTTTAGGCTGTGCTGTGGTGTAGGGAGGAAGATTCATATAAGAACGGTTTAAGTACAGCCGGTTGTACCAGAAGTTACAGTACATCCAGCTGATAACTTACATTCTTTTAAGTTAATACAAAATCCAACCTTTCTAATAGGTTGGCCCCACCATGAGGATCACCTTAGGTAAAATCAGCACCATCTATTTATCAAGTGGGCTACACCATAAAAGACAATTTGTAGCCATTGATAAATAGAAAAATACAATATGGTCCATCCGATAAGCGTTTTCAGATAAGATGTTTATCTTGATGGGTTCTATCTATCGGATGGATTGGATATTGCATGTACGAGATAGGTTGGAAGTTCTCCGCTGGGTGGACCATAAGTTATTGTCCAACGAATTGAAATTGAGACCATTCCTTTTCCTTGACCTGAGGAAATGATCGGTTTTGTCTGTTGGGATAGATATCAAATGTTATAGCTGGTGTTTTGATTTCGTGATGGAACAGTCGAGGGATTGAGGGCAGAAATTGGACGGTTAAGAAGAGAAGTTACACTAAGGATCAACATTAATGGTATGGATCTTCCTATATAAGATTATTGGGGGATGCTCCATCCATGTTGAATCATATCATACCAACGGTCTGGATCACTGATCCATGGTCCCTACTTATAAAAATTCAAGTGGGGAGGAAGAGAGGAGAGGAATTAGAGGATATGCATGGCATCATCGAGCTTTTAGTTTGTAAAGCGGGGCCCACGGTTATGATCCAATATTCATTCCGATGATCTGATCAGATACGAAATGGACGGATGATTGTGTCTCTAGGATTCTTGGATCCGATCCTTCCAATCTTCTACCCTTTTCAGTTGAATGTGGAAGGTCCCTGTATATCATTTGTTTGTTCGAAACAGATCCAAAGGTTAGGATTGTTCCATTGAGAGAATTTTTTGCATCATACACCAATGTGGCTCAATTGTAGGAAAAATATGGAACCAAACCATGGCCCCCACATATATAAACTAATGACGTGAAATGGCACATGTGATGTTGTTTATGCTTAATCTAACGGTGCTGGACCTAGCGAATCAACCGATGCCACAGGGAGATCTCGATAAGAGATAAATTGTAGACCGTGTTCCGTATCTCTCTCGTATGATAGAGTTAACTACTCCTTGTAATAGTTTCATGACTCACAATAAGTATTAACAGAAATACGATCATGGCTAGTGATGAATTTAATCAATGTATCATAGCATTGTGTGATGAAAGCTATTGTAGTTGAGACTGTTTAAAGAATTACGAAGCAATGTAACAATAATATCAAGTTAGCCAATTTTCATAATGGAGAAAAAGGATAACAATCACCAGTACATGATAAGAAGAGTAGAACTCCCATCCGCGAAGTAAGAATAAGACGTGCTTATAACTAATGACCAACTCACAACAAATAACTAGTACCCCATGACTTCGTATAATGAGTAATAACTATCATTGCCCACAGATGATTATTTCTACATCAACGAACAAGACATGACGTTGAAAATCTCTATCTAGCTATCGCCTAAAAATTTTATAAATACAAGGAGATCAAAGAACTTCGAGCCCTCGCTAACCCAACATAAGACAACTCCATGCTGTAATGCTACTTATTTTATCTTATCTTAACTTAGTTAATTCAGTCCGTTTATGTTAGGGCATTGGACTAACTTTAGCTTTTGAGTAGTACAATTCCATTCTTCTACATTTAGGTCGTTAGAACAAGGAAAACTTTAGCTTTATGACCTTGCCATTTATGTCACAATCGTTGGATTATAGAGGATCATCTCTCTTTTATAAGTTTCCATCTTTTGTTAATGTAATTTCATTTGCTCTACTCTCACACTGTTTTAATTGATCAGGCTTTATTATCACATAAAACAAGTCTTTTGGACTGAAAGGTAAACAGAACTTACTAAAAAGAAGAACACTCTCTTTAAATTGTATGATCGCTAACGGTCTATCTATTTATCTTAATGCTTGGGGTCAAATACATTTAGTTTGGCTTGAGTTGCAATAAACTCTAACATGCCTGGCATCAAATACACAAACTAATGACCACATTTCAAGCTAAAATAATACTTAATATAAAATCCACTATCCTTCAAATGGGCTAGACCAATTTACTAAGTGAACCCTAAAAGAAACAGGTCCAAAACTGAAGTGAAATTTGAAAGTTTGAAAAATTATTTCATTGATGTTTTGCTCGAGACTAGCAAAATGCTGGTTGACGGTATATTCAATATGAAACATTACATTTTTTTCTAATTATATTCTAGTTTTATGAACATAATAATGCTTAATCGATATATTTATACATTTAATTTGTATTGCAACAGGAAACGGTGAAAATAACGATACATTACTTAAAATCTTTCTTAGTCTCATTGCCCAACCCCTTGATAATGTGAATTTAGGGGTGAACGGAAAACGAAACAAGTATCAGCCAATGAGCATTCAAAGGCAGTCTTGGAGGGGTTTCAATGGTCGCTATTTTCATCTTCACTCTTTCTGGTGGTGTGCCCTACTTGAGCTCTAAATTTGTCCTATTTTCTGGACACCAGTCAGGTAATGAGCCCCTTACCACCCTCAACAATAATTTAGTTGGTAGAGATGGGCCTACGTATGGCTGAAAAATCTTTAAAAAAAATTTAAGTTTATCTAGTGAACCAATCAAATCTCGCCACATCATATCACTATTGACGGCGGTGACAGTCTCACTACCTGACCTGGATCTCTAATTTTTGGGCTGCCATCCTTAAAATAATCTGGCACAACTGATGATCCGTGTGGATGTCATACAGCTGTCCCGATGAGCCCACACAACAATTCACCTACTTTTTGGAGCGTGGCCCATCTGATGAACGGTATGGATCGCCCGAACCGTGGGCTCCACTTACAGAAACCAAGGGCTCCAGGATACTATGTCATCCTGGGGCCGAGGATCATATAAATTAACCGACCTACTGATGCAAATGATTATGGCGAATAATAGACAGGTTCTTGGAAGGCACAGAAAGCAACGCAAGAATAAGATATTGGAGTTAAGGCAGCCTTAACTAAGGCCAGCTGTTCAGTTCTCCGCCGGGTTGGGCGTTGTACGCTCACCCGCGCATGTTAGACACCGCCCTTTCACTATCTTGCTTGCTGGTTGTACGGGGCGAAAATCTCTCATCGCGACAAATGAGAAAATTGTACCCAGCCCAGCTGCTTGGCTCGTCATTTACACGGTGGGGTTCAGGTTGCACCGAAGGGTATTTTCGTCTTTAAGGATCAAATCGAGGGGGTATTAATGTCATTTCACACTATCAAAGCTGAGTTGTACAAAACAATTTACCTTAGCTCAATTACTCATGATTTACTCCGTCCTGCCCCTGGACACTAATCCGTCCAAGGAAAGGATCTGTGGGGCCCATATTGATTTATAGGTTTATCTACTCCGTTTATCCACTTTGGAAGGTAATTACAGGGCATAATTCAAAAAATGAGGTATATCCAAGCTACTATGGACCACACCACAGGAAGCAGCGGTCATGATGAATTCCATCGTTGAAACCTTTCTAAGCCCACTGTGATTTTTTATTTTCCATCCAACCTGTTCGTAAGGTCACATAGACTTGGATGAAGGGAAAAAACAAATATCAGCTTGATCCAAAACTAATGTAGGTCGTAAGAAGTTTTTAATGGTTGGAGTTCAATCCCAACAGTGTGGTCCATTTGAGCCTTGGATATGCCTCATGTTTTGTATTAAAATATAAAATTATCTTAAACAATTCATACACGGTGGATAAAACCCATACATCACGTTGGGCCCACATATCCCTGCCCGAACCGATTAATGTCCAGCGCGGGCAGGACGCAATCCGCCACATCGATACCCTACAAGTGAAATGACCTAATTGCGCTTAACGCCACGAGAGGTTTACTACAGTACATTCGGACGTATCCTAATTGGGTACATCTGGACTTTTTAATCTTTGGATCTAGGCCATATCTCAATAATTCTAACCGTTTTTTAACGGATCTTTCATCTTGGAAGGCTGAAAGAAGAAAATAAATCTCTTTTATTTGAATATTTCAAACCGTCGATTATTTCAATCTTTTCTGAATACTGACGGTCTCTTAATTCCTTGGATAATCAACAGGTTGAAATAATTCAGGATGAGAGATTTAAGGGATATCTACTATCCTCATTGTGGGCCATTATGTAAACGGTACAGATCATTAAAAATTATCCTAATCCAACCGTTAAAATATGCACGTATTCTTGTGTAGTAAGACCCGATGTATTCTAGCAAACATATGTCAGTGGGACGACATCTAGGTCCGATGACATCACTACCATTCATTGGAAAATGACCAAATTGCCCTTCATGTGATTATTACGCCATCTAAAGGTGAAAATGCACTAAAATTCAAATAGATATAGTTCATCCGAAAATGACTCAATTGCCCTTCATGCGCATATTATACCGTTTTACCATCTAAAGGTAAAAATGCACTAAAAATTCAAATCATTACCGTTCATAGGAAAAATGACCAAATTGCCCTTCATTTGATTACTGTATCATCAAAAGCTTAAAATGCACTAAAAATTCACATCAGTACTGCTAGTAGGAAATGACCAAATTGCCCTCGGAGAGATTATACTATCTAAGCTCGGATCTTCGCCACGTGTTAGGCAAAAGCTGATAAAATCACGTGGTTTTGTTAGGTGGTGGTTATAATCATGCGCCCTTCCCTTCCCTTATTTTAACAAATGAAAAAAGACAGCCATGTGACTCCTCGTACTAACGAGTTCGTTTCACCTACGTCGCGACTAAGGGTCGCCTGCATGTGTGGCCCATTGGGGTCTACATGTAGTGATTTTTGTCTGATCTTAACGGTCAAAGATCATGGTGCTGACCTAGATGGGCCATGGTGAGAAACTTACACTGAAGAGATGATTCCAACCATCATATGTAGAGGTGAATGTTTGGACTGTAGGAAAGAAATTTTCAAACGGATTACATTCAACTCCAGAAATCAATTGTTAGGATGATCCTTTAAGCACGTAGATCATTGTTCTCGTCATCCAACAATATTTGAAAGTGGGCCCCTTGGGGGATACACGCTGTTATAATACAATCCTGAGTGTAACAGTTCCTTTTCCCTCAGTGGGGGACTCACGATCAACAGAATGTGTTGCTCAATTGTGTCCCAAATGTAGGACGATCTGATCACCGGAGCCGTCCATATTTGGGCGTTATTCCATCAATCCTGTCGTGGATATCCTGATTAATGAGTTGGATAACATATATTCAGCACGGTGGACCCCACATTCTGTGTGGAAGTATCTACATTGGACGTTCTCCTGCCCACAGTCTTCTGTTGTTCGTTGTTGTGTGGCCCACTTGAGTTATTTAAGGAGATGATTTTTGGGATGCAGGACCTACATGAGGCATTTCATCTAATGGACAGTTTCGATGGCACTCATATATCACAGTGGACCCCACAAATCTCCAACGTATGTAACTAGGACAGTCCGAACGTACGTACGGGATCATTCCCAAATTTTAAACTAGACAGTAAAAAGAAGCAAGCCTTTTTTTTCTTTAAACCCTTTCAGCTTTTCTATTTTTTAATTACACTGTAAAAAGTACGTTTGCTGTCCCCAAAATCCACTTTTTTCATGCAGAACAAGTGCCAACCTGGCTAGAATGTTGGAGATCTGAACCATGAATGAGATGGCTACCCCCATAAAGATAATGTAAAGAAAAAATCAGGCTGATATACTCATCAGGTGGGCCACATTCATATCGAATGTGGATAGTTGTGAGATTACTAAACCGTTCATACTTCCGGTGCAGGAGTTGCCTGCCGATGAGTGCACCAGCCCATTTCAGCCTGCGGCGATCTCCATGGTGCGGTCATCTTATGCAACGCGGGTCACATGTCCTACACCAGGCACGTGTTCTTCGTGTACAAGATGCACGTGGGGAAGGTGCGTGTGGGGCTTTCTAACCTCTTTGACAAAAGAGCCGCACTAGCGTACCTCGCAGTAGGTACCATATACTAGGTACATGTGCATCGAGAGACACGTGGTTGGAACTTTCATGAGATCAAATCCGTCCATCAGGTTCACTGCATTATGCACAGCTAATCGTGACAATCCAAAACTCAGATAGGCCACGTCCTAGGAAAAAAATGAGATTGAACACCTACAATTATTTTAGTGAGGGGCCACCACGATGTTTATATGCCATCCAAACCATTCATCTGATGTAACTCGTGAGGATAAAAGAATTACTCAAAATCGCATTTTTCTAAGACTAAAGTGGGCCATATCACTTGAATTTAGAGGCTTGTAGGTATATCTGTATGGGGTGGGTCACCTTAAATTGAGTCAGTATAATTTTTGAAACCAAGGCTAGAAAGGAGGTGATGCACCAGATGAATGGTTTGGATTTCATGCACGTTAAGTCCTTCTCCGCGTTAGAGCGTGACCCGGTAGGTACCAATCTACCCCAGTAGGTCCCACCTAGAATTAGGTCATTTTTTTTGGAATCCAAGGAATGCCAACTTCACAAGCAAACAGATACTCTGCATGGACACCTCACACACACGTATGAGATCCCAGAAAGTCATGAAATGGACCCCCCCATGGATGTGACCAGGTCCAAGAGATTAGACAGAGTATACAACCGTTGCGGTCAACTTATTTGGTGGTCCGATACACGTGAGTCTGGAAGAAATGGACGGTTAAAAAGGAGTTGACTGGTATAGCTATTTACGTGCGGCAATGAGGTAGGAGCTAGTTGCCCAGGTCTTTTGTTGGTGTAACCACTTACCCACGTCAACACTTATTATAAATGTACGAAAATACCCTCACAAATCCACCTGGATTTCACTAAAAACGTCAGTATTACACCATTCATTTCATCATCATCGTCTAAGGGCTGACCAGGTCGGCTACCTGATGCCTGTTACGGCACTCAACTTGAAATGGGACCACTCTATTGGACGCGTATTAGGTGGTGAAACCCACTCCACCTCCAGCTATGGTGAAATGACTTGTAGATACGCGGTATCAAATGGATGAATATGTGTTAGACTAAAAAGGTTTGAAAAAGAAGGCACTTATAAAATGAGCCAATCAAATGGTGTCACGTCGTGTCACCAGTGTCGGAGGTGGTGTGGAATTCACTACACAATCAGTCTCTCACAACATGGAATTATTTTGTCAAATGGATTTAGATAACCTTAGGAGAACCCAACCCATAATTCAACCCAACCCTAATTCTAGCCCGAGATGTCCAACAGGAACTGAATTCCTCTATACTCAATTCTAAGAACTTGATCCAACCCTGCTTAATCCAAATATATGTAATTATTTCCAACCCACCTTGAATTGCTTATCTCGAACGCAACCCAATTTCAAACTAGGTTGGATTTTTCCAACCCTAACTGGACTCAAGGACCCCGCAACCAACCCAGCCCAACCGAACCTGAACAATTGGGGGGGATTGGTCTTGGCTAAAGATCATTATGACTGAGTGTTCTAGATATACAGTGTTATATCTTAGTTAATATGTGATGTTACTGTAAGCATATATATGTGATGTTATGCTAAATATACATGGACATGGGTTAAGTGGAGAAATGATGAAATGATTTCTACTTGATCTTGGGAACTTGAGATTCTATGTAACATTCATTAATCAAGAGAGAGTTGTGATCCATAAATTTTAGTTTCATGAATAACAAAGCTACTGTAATTATTATATGTTTTAGGACAAACTTGTGGTTAGAGGTGTACACGAGTCGAGTCGAGCTGAGCTTTCCCTAGCTCGTGCTTGACTCGGATTGCTCGAGTCTCGGTTCGTGCTTGGCCTTCAAGCTCGGAACAGCAGCTTGTGCTCTGCTCGGCCGAGTTCGAGCCCAGTTTTCGAGCCGAGTTCGTCGTCGCTAATGAGCAACAGCGGTAGCAGCGGCTGTGCGGCGGTGTGGGTAAGGGAGGAGGAGGGAGAGAGACGAGTAGAGAGGGCCGTACGGGTAAGGGAGGAGGGAGAGAGTAGGGAGACTGAATGGCCGTGCGTCGGCGCGGCTGTGTGGGTAAGGGAGGATGAGAGAGAGAGAGAGAGAGAGAGAGAGAGAGAGAGAGAGAGAGAGGAGCTTTGCTGAACTAAGAGAGAGGGAGGAAGAGAGGGTTAGGGTTTAGGCTTCATGCGGGCGTTGGGGGGGGGGGGGATTTTTTTTTAAAAACGGGCAGGGTATGATTTTTTGTTTTGAAGGGTATATATATCCTATACCGAGTTAAGCTGAGTTTGAGCAGTATTTGAGTCGAGCTGACACAAGATCGAACTCGACTCAAACTTGTTTCGAGCTCCAAAAATTAGCTCGATCGACTCGGTTCGAACTCAGCTTTGATCCGAGTTCGAGTAGTATTCGAGTCGAGTCAAGTCGAGCTGGCACAAGATCGAACTCGGCTCGAACTCGTTTCGAGCTCCAAAAATCAGCTCGACTCGGTTAGAACTCAGCTTCGATCCAAGTCGAGTCGAGCTTTTTCGAGTCGAGTCGAGCGAGCTACCGAGCTAACTTTGCTCATATACAGCTCTACCTGTGGTCATCATATGATGAAAATTATGATCATACTGAGTGAGCGGATTAACTTGGGTTAGGATGAAAAGTTTCTATCATCAAGCTTAATTTGGTACTATTGGTATGCTTTTATCCTAATTCATACAGAAGTGTGAGTGTATCATTGAAAATGAATTTTCTTGGACCTTTCAAACACTTACATTAGTAGATTAAGATTAAGTTACTAATTTGAGTGCCCATTTACTCGTACTATAGTCATATTTGATAATACAATGGAATTTGAGTAATCCTTAAGACCTGAGTGAAGATGCAGGTCAGGGTCTTGATTATATATGCTTAAGCTCTTCTTAAAAGGGTATTGGGTTGCCACTCAAAGTAGGTGTGGATAGGTGCATAGTGATCTTTGCTTAAATTTCTTAAGGAATGGTGTATGAGGGAGGTCTAACAGATTATTTGTTTATTAGGTGTTTTTTCCACTAGGATCATCATTTGAATAGTTTTAAAAGGCTTTATGAAGGTTTCTAACCATTGAAATCTCATTTTAACCATTATTGCAGTTACACTTGTTTATAATATGATGAACCATCACTTTACCGTATAGAGTCTTTGGTAGGATGTCCATGGTAGTGGAAGGATTGGATTATAAGTACATGCGTGAATAAGGTAGGTTACATGATTACATTTGTAGGTAAGAACCCGTAAGTGATATAATTCTGTAAGCCTAATTCCTCCTTAAATAATATCCTATCAAGAGAGGATCACACCAATTCAGAAAGAGAGAGAGAGAGAGAGAGAGAGAGAGAGAGAGAGAGAGAGAGAGATTCCCATGTTTCCCTCTGTCCATCTCAACCACATGTATGGGTCTCTTAGGTGACCTCTACCCTAAAGGTTGGCGCCTCTAACTCTACCTCAATCTAACATTGATTGGAGAGAAACTTACTATGTTAAAAGATTGACATCAACATCGGATGGTGTTTTTGCATCACCCACGCTACTTCAAGTAAAATCTAAACTTGTTGATCAAGGGCTTTAGGACTTTGTAGAAATTTGAGATTATCAAAGGCCGGCCTCTTATGGTTAATTAAAATTTGTTTGTTTGTTTGTTTATTTTATTTTATTTTCTTTAACACTTTATTTCTTTGCGTTTCATAGCGCACACATATGCACATGATTTTACTAATGTCCTCACCTTCATGGTATTTTAGCAACATCCTCAAGCCTTTCAAATGACATATGAGGAGACCTTAGGTGTTTATTTTTATTTTTATTTTTATTTTTATTTTTTAATTTAATTTTTTTTTTTAACAGTTAGCTTGTTAGTACACACCCATGTCAGTACACACACTCCATGTTAGCCACCCCCACTAGGGATCGATACCAAGACCTCAAGTGTTGAAATGAGGCATCTCCACTAAGTCTGCCAGTTGAGCTATGGATCTGGGTAAGGAGACCTTAGGTTGATACCAGTTATTCATTTATTCTTGCAATTAAGAGCATGCTGTTGTGTAAGAATCACGTTGATGGGATGATATTCACCCGTTGGATGAGAGAATTTGTTACAACCGTCTATTAATTATGAGCCATAAATTGTCAGAATCATCAAATGAAAGTATTACTTACAAAGTGGGGCTCTCTCTAATCTGTATTATGAGAAATTAGTGTCCTTGTGCATGTGGTTGGTGAACTAAAAGGTGTGTTGCAGTTACTATGAATTTAAAACTTCCTCGGGACTTCAATTTACCGTAACATGCCCTAAGTCTTGATAAGCATCAGAGAGTACTTTTCAGGTAATAAAAAATTACTGAATCCTCTTCATCACCTTTTATTTTTTCTTTTTGTAAAATTCATTGTTGTGCATTGTTGGCCCACAAGGTTTATTTGTGACATCAAACCTGTTCAGTTGGTACACCTTATCATGATGATCAAATAAAGTAAAAATCATGCTAATCAAACATTAGGTGGGCTGCATGTGAATTTTTAGTTTGCTGAATGGTGTAATTGTTTTACTCCAACCCCAGCAGTCTCTAGCTACAAACGGGCAGTTTCGTGGTCAGGCGAGGATTAGCTATTGAAAGGTTGAGTAGCGAGACTCGCAACTGAAGTGACATTACCTAATCTATGGGTCCCACCATGATGTATATTTTGTATGCACCCTATCCATCCATTTGGAGAGATCATTTTTGAGCAGCGGGACTCGCAGCTGAAGTGACATTCTGAAGTGACATTACTTAATCTATGAGTCCCACCGTGATGTATATTTTGTATGCACCCTGTCCACTCATTTGGAGAGATCATTTTAGAGCATGAGCCCAAAGATGAATCAGATCCAAATCTCCAGTGAACTCCATCACAGAAAAAAGTGGAGAGAGTCAATCCCACCATTAAAAACTTCCAAAGGGACACAAAAGTTTTCGATCAAGCTGATATTTGCGTTTTCCCTTATTTTATGTCTACATTAACCTGCGAACAGGTTGGATCTCAAATAAACATCATGGTGGACCTTGGGAATGTTTCAACGGTGTGCATCACTCTCCCCACTGTTTTATATGGTGGGGTCCACTCAAGCTTTGGATCTGCCTCATTCTTTTGATCATGCCTTAAAATGATCTCTCCAAATGGAATGACAGTGTGGATACAACACATACATTTTCGTGGGCCCCACAGAACTTGGTGACATCACGTCAGTAGCAGTGAGTCTAGCGAAAATCAACCTCTCAGCAGCTAATCCGCGTCCGTTTTTTCACGGGCGTTCATTCCTTTTTCCCCCCTCATTTTAAGTTATGTGCACAAAAGTGATGTAGATCCACTGCTCATGTGTCATTAAATGCACGAATCATTAAATTTAAGTTAGTTGCATTAAATATAAGTTGTATTAAATGAAATAGTTAACTTTGGTATGGTCCACTTTACCGTTGGATCTGCTTCATTTTTATGCACATACTTTAAAATAACGTTAAAAAAGAGTTAGCCAGCGTGGATACACAGATACATCAAGGTGGGCCCACTCACAGATTTGTCCGTTCCTTGCTTAGAGAGCTGGGTAGGACGCAATCTGCACCCTTGTTTTCTATGGTTGTGGCCCACCAATGATTGAACGACTTTATTTTTTATTTATCTAATCATCATGATGCGGTATTCCTGTTGGAAGGGTTGGATGTTATACAAATAACACGTGGATCCCATGATCCTGAGCCCCACCATTTTTTAGAAGAAAATGTGGATAAGGGCATTTTGGTCATTTTAACGTCAGAAAGCGATGCTCTAGGTAAAGTCATCATTCACGAGGGATTCGGCGGAAGAACTCTAATTTACGAGAAAGTATCATGTCCAACCGGTTGAACCAGGAGTTATGTACGACGCAGTTAATAAATTCCATCATATTAAGTACAGATTAAATCCAACCTGTACAATTGATTGGATCATCATAAGGATCGTAATTATAAAATTCATCGGTATCGAATCTTCTAGTGGACCGCAATTTGTATTTCCATCTATCAAAGGTGTAATTTGTTTTATTTTGTGTGACCCACCTTGTAAGTATATAGATTTTATCTTCTCATTATATAATTAACATTGTGGGACCAACCTATTAGAAAGATTTGATTTTGCATGCATTTAAAAGGTTTGGAGTTATCGACTGGGTCTCTCTATACATCTATCCAACCGGTTGTACATAACATATTCTCATTAGTATTTTATTTATTTGCTTTCGCTCCGGACCCTCACATGCTTCCGGCGTCATCACCCACGTGCAATGAAAAACGGAACGAGGAGTGATAAAGCGAACTTCATGCGAGTGCACTTTTCTGGTACTTGCTCTAACACGTAGAAATGCTATGAACTTGGGAGATATCCATACCGTTCATCAGGTGGGCCCCACCATGTACAATCCATGGAACAAAAATTCGGATTGATTTGATCATCATATTGGCCACATATGCAAAAATGCAGTGGACTATAAGAAATTGACCAGTTATGTTGACTGTTTTAAGGATCGACAGATCTGCCTGACTTTAGGGCCATGGCATGTTCATGCTGGGCCATACATGATGGATTTCTGGATCTTAAGTACGTGTTCCATGTTGGCACATGTGCCGTGAAGTACTTCGTCCATCTCACACGACCGTTTTAAAAAATGGCGGTGAGATGGACCCCTGTGTTAGGTTTGCACCATGCACTAATTAAAATACTCGGTGACCATTCAACCGTACATATGATTATAACATTTATAATTAGCAAACTCTGTTATGAAAAATATTTTCAATAAAAAAATTAATATATAAATATATAAAAAATGTTTGTAAAAGCTAGGTTTTTGTGTTTTGGGAATAGTATCATGTAAGAAATGAGATAAGAAAAAATTGTCATAATAAGTACGGTGTTGAGTACCTTATTATTTGCTTAATGAATTTGAGAAGAATTGATACGCGTACGGTGTCGGGCTTGGTGTGATGGCGTGGGCATATGAGGCAGTGTGGCTGTAGAGGCGCTAGTGTTTTGACTCCCTTATAAACTGGTGCGACGGTGGCTAAGAGAGATGAGTTAGGTGGCTGGAGTGCTGTGTAAGAGATCTAAGATAAACCTGACTGCCTTATATAGGTATCGTAATAAATCGAACTATGAAGAAATTATTGCATGTGGCTACCCTAATAGTCATATATGGCTAGCAACTAAGTTTAAACGACTAGCATGCAACTAATTTTTTCATATGCAAAACGGTTAGAAACTACCAAATAATGACTAGTTTCTTATCAATAGTCAGAAACAATCAACTGAAGTTATAACCCTAGATCAAAACGTCCAACTACCCTAACTTATATAAATTGAACTTCGATGGTTTATTTGATCATCACAAAGCACTTGACTCATTCTCTCATATAAATCAATAAAGCTTCAGAGTTGTCTGATCAAGCCATCAATGTTCAATCGAACCTTAGCCAATAAGTTCTCGAGAAATAGACTGGTAAGTGGTCTAAGCCAGCAATTTCTTTTTGACTTTCTTTCTGATTTTAAAATTTTTGTTTAAGTTTTTTATCTACCAGCAAATTGCGTACACAGAGTTTAATTAGTGATTTCTTCATGCTAACTAAATGCAGAATTACGCACAAGCTCATGATATCCTAGAACTATTTGCCTATGATCTGTTAGCAATCTCAATTACACTAAGAAGGGCCAAATAATGCTTTAAGAACTGCGTGATCACACATGCTTTAGCCTGTCCTTAATATTTTTGGTTTCTTTCCTTCTTTTATTAATATTTTTTTATATTAATTTTTTTTTTTTAAATTACAGAAATTACAAATCTAAAATTTGAGAATATCAACTTTTAAACAAATTCCTTTGTAGCTCATGTTTGTCAGTATTATAGGCACATCAAAGATGTTTGTTTGTTTGTTTGTTTGCTTGCTTTTTAAAAAAAAGTTCCATCTAATGAATAATTCGAAAGATTCAGTCTGATTTGCATATATTTTCACGCCTAACCTACAAAAATGTGTATCCTACATGTTTTAAACATATAACATGCATATTTACGATGCAGTTTTAAATTGAAAAATGATCGCGCAACTAGTTATTTTTATAACTATTTGGCGTGTGGGGTCCACCATGGTATTTTTATGACATTTAGTCTATCAAACGAGTTGTTCCACTGTGAAAATGGAATTTCTCAAAAATCAACTCACGAGTCTGTCCTAACCCAGCCTTCGTCCTCAGTCCCCATTGCCAACGACGGGTTTGGCTGATGAACCCAACACCAGCCAGCTAACCCCATGATCTATAGTACGCGGATTGCGTCCTACCCCCGACCGTCTCTAGCCCTGAATGGGCAGTTCTGTAGGTGGGCCCACCGTGATGTATCTGTACATCCAAGCCGTTAATTCCTTTTCTCGCAGCATTTTAAGTAATGAACACAAAAATGAGGTAGATCCAACGCTAAAGTGGACCACACCAAATAATAAGCTTAGTTGCATTAAATGCACGTAGCATTAAATTAAATGTAAGAGTCACATAATATGTGGTGTGGTACATTTGAATTTGCCTCATTTTTGTGTTCATGCCTTAAAATTACAGGAGAAAAGGGATGGACAACTTGGATGTGCATATACATCATGGTGGACCCACCACAGAACTGCCCGTTCGGGCTAGAGACAGGCAGGGGTAAGACGCAATCCATGTCTATGATCTGTATATTTTATAAATGCTATCCATCTATTTTGCCAGCTTATATTATTCTGCTCCCAAGAGGCCTTGACCTAGATTACATTCAATATTAGGTACCCATGCTCTCACACACACACACACCGGATGGTATGCAATTTTATACTTGATAATTTAGATCAAGGATCTCGTAGTTAGTTGAAGGGCGGCGTGGCCAAGAAGCAGCCAGCTGACTGCCCCCTTCAATTGGGCCTTTATTCACTGTGCGAACAAGGTCTTGGAACAGAAAGTATGTATGGGCATTCTGGGCAGGTCGCGAGAAGCCGGTCAAGGGATTACTAGTGGACAGGGTTTTACTAGTGACCCAACATCAAACAGCTAGCTGGTGTCAAGGCTCTGTGTGCCCCACCATGATGCATATATTTTATCAACGCTGTACATCCATTTTACCAGTTCATTTTAAGGCATGAGCCCAAAATGAAGAAGATTTAAAGACTGCACCATAGGAAACAGTGGTGATTGAACTCCCAGCACTGTAAGTTTACTTGCCATCCAACCTATGTAAGAACTTTATAAGGTGGGCTTTATTGATCAATGGTCTGGATTATCCTAAAGGTTGGACTCTGTAAATGGGTAAACTGGTAGGCCCCACTTCAATGTCATCTGCCCAGTGTATCCGTGCAAGTTTGCGTGAGGGGCTGGAATGCCATAGTTGTGATACTTACAGCTGTTTGTATACCACAAAGATTGAACAAGTATGTAGTCGTGGAGAGAGAGAGTTGTGATAGGTTTCAATCTTTCTTTCCCCAGCAACTATATACTATGGCTTGGTCCCCGATCCTACACACAAGACAGACAAACTAGTCTTATCGAATTATCTGAATTAGGGTGTAATGAGAGGAAGAAGATCTGGTTCTCTTAAACAGGTATGCTTTATCTCCCTCCATTGATCACCATCTTCTATACATAGTGAGATCCGTGGGCCAATTCCGCATATCAGGTAAGTCCCACGACCTGTTAATTAGGTCACATAACTTAGGCGAAGGGAAAAAAGAAGTATCAGCAGCCCAAAGAAGATTTCAACGGTAAGTTTTCAATCCCCACTATTTCCGAAATCACGGAAAGCTCATGTGGGTCCGTGTGTGAACGTGCAAGGCTCTTTTCACGCGTGTGCATCGGGGAACCTCTTCTGAATATTTACGGAGATTAGTATTCGTTGGATCATGACAATAGTCATTAGTCATAACTATTATAACAAAAAGACTTCTTGGCCACATCATATCAACGGTGCCCAGCTCGCTTTCCATCTTGCCGCAACTAAGGATGCACCATCTGTCGCCATCCACTGGGGCCCAGACGCTGACTGGTTTAAAGATCAGACCCGTCCATATCTTGAACTTATGCTATGAGAGTCACCTAAGAAAGTTAAGCTGAACGGATGGTTATGATGATGATCAATTTAGAACAAACGAAAAGAGAAATTCAATGGCTCACATTCAGCTCTAAAAATCAAAGGTCAGGATCATCACTGATCACTGAGGCGTGATTATTAGAAAATAGTTTATTGAGGGTAGTAACGATGATAGGGACGATTCACATCACCGTTCTTTTCACCGGAGCAAGATTAAGGATCCAAAATATATTAATTATCTTCCGCATGAAGTTCCTGTGCTGGAAACGTAGGTGGGGCCCACAGTCATGTTTGTGAGAAATCCACCCCGTTCATCCGTTTTCTGAGATCATTTTAGATCTTGAGACCAATCCTTATCAGGATCCAAGACTGAAGTGGGCCTCACTAAAGGAAAAGATGGGTAGGGAAATTCTTACCGTTGAAACTTCCCTGGGTCGACATTGATGCCTACATGCCATACATACCGTTCATAACGTTATTCCCATGAAGATGTACTGAAAACAAAAATATTAGCCTGATTCAAAACTTCTGTGGCCTCACAAATATTTCAACCGTGGACGTTCAAACCTCACGTTTTCGGCCCACTTGAGCATTGGATCCGTCTCATTTTTGGCCTCTCGTCCTAAACTGATCTCACAAAACGGATGAACGTGGTAGATTTCTCACAAACATCACGGTGGGCCCCACCTAGGTTCGCTCGCAGCCCAGCACAGGAACTTCCTTTCGTAGGAAATCCGCGTCCCTTTTCACTCATCCGCTGAATTTGTTTGTAGAAACCGTTGCATGGGAACAAACAGTCTCCTTTTGAAGCACACGTCCCTTTGCCCTAGCCTCTAGTATTACTGATGATGATGATGATGCCGAAAGTGGAGGACCATATCCATATATATCGATGGGTGGTCATTTCACAAGTGGACCATCGTCCATTCAATGAAGCCATCAAGGTGATTTGGATCCCGTATTTTACAAAAGACAAAGTCAACAATGGCAAACCCGTGGGTGGATAGGACGTGGTTTGGATGATGACCCCAACATCAGCCAGCTAGCTGGTGTCAAAGCTATGTGGGCCCACTATGATGAATGTGTTTTTATCCATGCCGTCCATCCATTTTTCCAGATCATTTTATGACATAAGCCTAAAAATGAAGCAAATACAAATCTTAAATGGACCACACCACAGAAAAAAGAGGGGATTGAACTTTTACCGTTGAAAACTTCTCACGGGCACAAAAGTTTTAGATCATTTTTTTCCTTTCATCAAGTTCCGTATTACCTTATGAATAGGTTGGATGACAAATAAACATTACTGTTGTCCCTAGGAAGGTTTCAATAGTATAGGCCGCTGTTTTGTGTGGTGGCCCTGCTAAGGTTTCAACCGTGGATGTCATTGTCTCTTCTGTTTTGTGTGGTATGGTCCACTTGAGCTTTGGATCTGCCTCAGTTTTGGACCCATACCCCTAAAATGACAAGGCAAAATGGATGAACGGCGTGGATAAAACACATACATCATAGTGGGGTCCACAGAGATTTGACATCAAGTAGCTGGCTGATGTTGGGGTCACCAGCCAGACCGTGTCCTTGGTGGTGGAGGACATGTCTGCTTGATCAAAACTTTGATACTCTGGCAGAGCAAGATGGATGATACGCAGGCATCTAGAAATAGAATTTACATGGTGGCTAATGCTGTAAATCAAATTAAACTGTCCAGATTATGGTTAGATGCAGCATGAACCAAATACTTCACTTACGTGAATATCGTACTGTCGGATTGGTGAACACTTGTTGGACGGTTTAAATTAATGAAAGAATCCAAGTTCAGATTTCAACAAACAAGTGTCCAATGAATCAAAGGACAGGATTTTTCAACCAATATTATTTTTATACCGTGACTTAATTGGTTTAGCTTAATGTCTACCTTGTGTATAATTTCTCAGTGCCTGCATGTCAAGCATCATATGCTGCAAAAGTATCATATGACTTCTGTAATGGATGCCATGAGATGTTTTAGTTTTATACATGTAACAGATTCATCAATTGAGGGAACTCTAAATTATAAATATTGGTCTCTGTACAGTTTTGGACATCCCCAGTCAATTAAATTGTCAGGACGATAGGTGGATAGAAATTTTAAAAATATCTCTAAACACTTTGGACACTTTTGGACTTGTTCGATTGCTTGAACACGTTGGCTCGAACTATCAAGGATTGCTCAGTTAATGTCGATCAATCAATGCTTAAATTGATAGCGCACATGATTTTATAGATTTACGCGTATTGTTTCATATTCCAAGTGTCACATTATATATACGGGTGTAAACAAAATTATAGTAGATGCTAATAGAGGACTAAACGTTTGTAGGGTTTGAAGATGTGAAAACGAAGATATTTTTATATTTGTAAGTGATTTCATTTCTTGTACTTTTGCTTTCATATATAGTGATTTGTTGTCGCTCTGTGCCGTGATTTTTTTCCCTGCAATGGTTTTTCCACGTAAAATCCGTCTGTGCTTGTGATTGCTATGTTTGCAATTGCTTAATCTAATGTGATCTGAATTCTAAATTTACTTCTGCATATTATCAACAAGTGGTATCAGAGCGAATGCTGTGATTCGAGTTTGGATTGGTATAATGACAATTAAATGATCACACGTGAAGTATGAAATAGAGAAGTTCATTAAGAAAAAAAACTTCGAACTATGAAAGGTAAAGGTAAGAGGACATCTTGGTATTGAGAAGCATCAGCATTTATGAGCGACGAAGAGTGGGAAGAGTTTGATGAAAGAGCAAAATCCTCGATCCAACTATATTTGGCGTACAATATCTTTTACAATGTCCTTGATCAAAAGACTATTATAGATAGAGCTGTACACGAGTTGCGTTAGCTCGGTCATCTCGCTTGACTAGCCTTGGCTAGGGGTGCACATTTAACCGTTGGAACCGTGTAACCAGACCGGAACCGTTGGATCGGTCCGGTTTGGTCTAGTTCTAGGGTGCTAATGGTCCAGTTCCAGTTCCAAAATTTTGAAAACCGTTGATTACGGATCAGTTCCAGTTTAGGGTCCTGTAGAACCGATCCGAACCGTTAACCGAACCGTTGATCTGAACCGTAGAACCGATCCGTGACAGGAACCGCAGATCCAAACCGTCAATCCGTATTTAAAACCAGAAAAAAAATCCTAACATGCATAAGTCCCTGCCCCTGCCCTCTTTCTTGCGCCGCGCTCCCTGGTCCACCCGATGAACGGCCTGGATCACATGTACAGCATGTGGAGAGCTGGTTTCAGAGACTCAACCATTCCTGAATTGAGATGAATCCGTTATGCTTCCAGAGATATTTCTCTAGATGTGGTGCCTGATATTTCTCTAGATTTGGTGTCTTCCCAGCTTGTTTGGTTAGAGCCTTGCATGCCTTGTTTGGATGAACTATCGAATTGCAATTTGATTATCACCCCAGTAAGGCTAGCATCATCGAATTGTAACTTCTTAGCATTCATATTGAGTGGGTCTAGGCTCCAAATTGTAATTACTTCACTTTCAATGCAATGCACTTGTGCATCCAAACACAGTAGGTTCTGGGAATTTTCATGGTTGAAGGCTTGGTTTCATAACCATCTCATCCTCTTTCTTATGAAATAATGGGCGGACGCCAACTCAATTCTGCAGCGCTCTACTCTTTTCCGTTTACGTCAGTTTGAGTGCATGCCAATTTGTTGTTTTCTCATGTCGCAATGTGCTCTCAGCTGGT
Source organism: Magnolia sinica (assembly GCF_029962835.1). NCBI lineage: Eukaryota > Viridiplantae > Streptophyta > Magnoliopsida > Magnoliales > Magnoliaceae > Magnolia > Magnolia sinica. Next base: position 84,598,939 of record NC_080582.1, read on the forward strand.
AGGCGAATGGAAGTGTGGATGACTGCAATTCTGTTGGCAAGATTGTTTGTTGGTTGGGAAGAAATGATGATGACAGTGATTGGTTCTCAACTAATCTTTGATTTGGATGAAACCCACATCAGCCAGAATCAATAATTGATTTTGCAAAGTACTCTCACAACCCTAATTCGATTTTCAATCCTCACTGCTCCCGACTTGAATCTTGTTTTCAGGAGATGGAGTCAATTTTTGGAATGCTTCCTTCCGTGGCTAACCATGGCTCTAGCAGCCCAAAACCGTGGATCCGATCCGAGACCGAACCGTTCTTCATGGTTCGGTTCCGGTTCAGTTCTAGGATGCTAACGGTCCGGTTCCGGTTCCAACATTTAGAGAACCGTTAGGAACGGTTCGGTTCCGGTTTCACCCCAAAACCAGACCGAACCGACCCATGTGCACCCCTAGCCTCGGCTTGAAATTGGATTCAGATCGAGTCAAGCTGGTTTTTGGAGCTCAAAAAAATTTTGAACCGATTTTGAGCCTGCCTGAGCTCAACTTGACTCAAATCGAATTGGCTCGGTGACTCGGTTATTTTGATAATGATGCTGCTCGTCGAGTGTTTGATGAAACAACTCAACGAAGTATTGTTTCAGGTGCGTACATTCTTTTTGGGATCGGCTGGTAGCGAGGAATGGATACAAAATAAATCACTATATAAAAAAAATAAACTTTACATTATAAGATTGTTCTCGTATCTTCATTTTGATGTTGCTCGTCGAGTGTTTGATGAAATACATGTAACGTGTTGTTATTGTTTTGCATTCTGTGAGAAATTGAAGATACATTTTATGTGTTTGAGAAAATGTCACACAAGCTTGAATTGGCTCGAGCTGCTGACCGAATTGAGCCGAGCTGAGCTGTGCCAAGCTTAACTCGGTTCGACTCGTGTGCAGCTTTAACCATGGGACTTTGGAAGAAGTTAGATAGCTTATACATGACGAAATCGTTGTTGAATCGTCTTTACTTGAAAAAACAATTCTATAATCTGAAGATGATAGAAGGGTCAGATCTTAATGAACATATGAGCGCGTTCAATAATAAGATTTTTTACAAATTAACGAGCATGGAAGTGAAGATGAGCAAGGAATATCAAACCCTAATTTTATTGAACCATTTTCTAGAGTTTTATGATACTTAGACACTATGTGCCATGGTAGAGAGACCATTGATGTTGAGACTGCCATCTTAGCCCTTCAGTCGAGGGTATTGAGAAAGAAGGATAACAGTGTAGGTTCCTCTACGGATGCATTGGTAGATAGGGGAGGAAATTCAGAGCAGGAGAAAGAAAATTTATCGCATTCATGGTCCAAGTCTAAGGGGAAGGGAAAGATGAAGTGTTGGAACTGTCAAGACTTGGGCATATGAAGAAAGATTGACAAAATCTTAAAACCTAAAAAGTAGAGAAATCAAATGATTCATTGAGGGAGATAAATTAAACGAAATCTAACATAGGTGCGAGCATTTATGATGTGTTGATAGTGTTTAAAGTCGGTCACTTATACAATGAATGTATGAATGAGTGGATTTTGGACACGGAGGCATAATATGACATGTGTCCTTATCGGCGTTGGTTCACCAGTTACAATGATTATGATGGTGGCCACATGTTTATGAGCAACGATGTTGCCTGTAAGGTTATTAGAATTGGAGCAGTACATATTAGGATGTTTAATGGGATGTAACATATTTTGACAGATGTGAGACACATTGTTGACCTACAAAAGAATCTAATCTCTTCAAGAGCTCTCGAGGCAAATGGGTGGAAGTTCATTGCTTTTGATTGTATACTAAATGTTTCAAATGGGGCACTCGTAGTAATGAAAGCATAGCAGAACGATAACCTTTATAGGTTGATTGAGAATACTTTATGGGGTAGAGCTACAATGTTTATAGAGGAGTACACGCCGACATGTTTGTGAGATGCATCTACGCTACATGAGCGAGCGCGGCATGAAGGTACTTTCTAATTGTTTAATATTGATTCCTGTATTTAAAAGTGTTGATTTTGATACATACGAGCATTGTATATATGAGTGTTAAACACACTAGCTTAATCAATCGAGAATTACTCGATCGGTGTTGGTCGATCAATGCTTCGATTGACGACGTGCGTGATTTGACAGAATTGTGTGGATTGTTTCCTATTTGGGGTGCGATACCGTATATATGAGTGTAAACGTGATTAGGGTAGATGCCAATCAAGGGCTAAATGTTCTACGGTTTGAGAAGGTGAAAATGAGAATTTTTCGAGCTTTGTAAGTGATTTCATCTTTTATACTTTTGCTTTCATAGTTATTCTCTACTGCTTTATACCGTGATTTTTTCCCACAAAGATTTTTTCATGTAAAATTTATGTATGCTTGTGATTGCTTGTGTACGTTTGCTTAATCTAGTGTGATCCGAATTTGGAGTTTGCTTTCATGGATTGCCAATAATGAACAAGTTACCATTAAAAACGCCAACTAAATAGATTTTTGTCATTTTCTCAAGTAATATATATGGAAATTATCCCATATATAACTAGTTGTAGAAAAATAGTGCAACTAGCTTCAAGAGGTTTATTGGGGTGTATATGCCACCTCAATGTAAAAATGGGACTTCCAAAAGATCAGGCCAATTCGACCATCAAGTGGGACAACATGTGAATTTGCAGTGTTTTCAGTGGTTGTCGATTGTTTTATTTATTTATTTATTTATGGTGTGGTCCCCTTATATTGGATCAACTTAACCTTTTAGGAGTCCCAATTTTAATGAAGGGACAACTTTGTTGGATGGGTTCGATTACTTGCACATACCTGGTTGGGTCCCCGCTTATATTGGATCCACTTAACCTTTTTAGGAGTCCCAATTTTAATGGAGGGGCAACTTTGTTGGATGGGTTGGATTGGTTGCACGTACCTGGTTGGGTCCCCACTTATATTGGATCCACTTAACCTTTTTAGGAGTCCCAATTTTAATGGAGGGGCAACTTTGTTGGATGGGTTGGATTGGTTGCACGTACCTGGTTAGGTCCCACACAGTGGCACACTCTCTGTCTCATTTAGTTAACTTGATTATGTAATAGAGATTTTGATCTTTAGTTATGTTATTGAAAATGAGATGAAATCATTTTTATGCATAAATCTTTTTATTCATTTTTAGTTATGTATTTCGATCTTTTTACGCATAAAAATGATTTCATTTCATTTTCAATAACATAACTAAAGATAACTAAAGATAACTAAAAATGATTTCATCAAAATCTTTTTTTATATGTGTATTTGACTGTAGATTTAGAGATTTTGATTTTGATCAAAATACATAACTAAAGATAAAAATCCATGTGATCTCATTTTCAATAACATAACTAAAGATATAACTTAAGGGTATGTTTGGATGCCACCAAATAAGTTATTTCCACCTAAAAGCTAATTTTTTTTTATATATATATATATATATATATTTAAAATTGCTCAATCACTTCAATTTAATAAGTAGAAATTAAGATAAGCTAAGGTATAAGTTAACTTAACTTGAGTAACTTACCATCCAAATGCCTGCAAGTAACTTTTTTATTTAAAGTTAATCACTTCAATTTAATAAGTAGAAAACAAGATAAGCTACTTAAGGCATAAGGAGCTTATCTTAAGTAACTTATGAGTCACATCGACTCAGCTGAGTTGAGCTGATTAGCCTTAGGTGAGTTGTGACTCACCTATGACTAGGCAAGTCGGTGCAAGATGCGGAGTCTTTTGACAATGGTCATGACCCTACTTTTAAACTTTTGACTCGAAGCTCTGATATGATAATGTCATTTTTCTGTGGGTTTAATTTTTTCCACTTTCTCAATGACAATTCCATTAAAAAGATTTGAAGCTTTATGGGGGTCATTTTCGCAAGGGCTGTGGTCCACTTGAAAAATAATCCAAGATGATCTAATTGATATCTATGACAAAAAACAGTTGGCCATCATTTTCATTTTGTTATAATTGTCTTTTGTCCTTGATTATGAAAGTTTTTAACTTCCACAAATTTCAAGATATACCATAGAATGCTCAGGCAAAAGGTTGTACCATATCATTCTGATTTTTGAGTTTAGCTTGTTTGGTTTTCCAATTTCCTATGAAATACAAAGTAAATGAGTGTAATTATCATTTTTAGTTTTTGTTTAAACTGAAGTTATGGTTTCTAAATCTACAGTCAAATACACCTATAAAAAAAGTATGTAATAAATTGTAATCATTACATTTTTATAATATAAAGCTATCATTTTTAAATTGATTTCTTAGTTTAATAAACAATACAACAAAATCATCCTTAAAAAAAATGTAAGTGATATCACCACACAATTACAAAATAATATAATTATTACAACTTTTATAGCCATTTACCGTTCTAAATGAAGTTATAATTATTAATTTTATATTGATTTCTTGTTTTAATAAACATTAATACAAGGAAAACATCCTTACAATAAAATGTAAGTGATATCGCCACACAATTACAAAATAATATAATTATTACAACTTTTAATGGATGTGGGACTCCTGATTCATTAATCTAAACAGTTGATATTACAGAACCTAATGTGGACGGGCCGCCGCTAAAACTCCTCCAAGTTGGAAGAATCCCAAGCCATCAATAGTTGCTAAACTATTGAAATATTTATGTTATACATGGAAACCCCACTATGAAAATTGGACACCCCAAAAACTAGGCCAACCCAAATATCATATATGGGCCACTACATGTGAAATTTTGTAGATGGTGTTTCATTGTTTTCTGTGGTGGGCTCTACCATGTTGTACATATGCCATCAACCCATGAGCCCCACCATCATGATGGGATGTGGAGAAAACATGAGATGACCATTCAAAAGCTTTGAATTTCACATGTATCTTACATGATAGTTGGATCCCCATGAGTTTTCAAGCATCTAATACACTGTCCAGGTTGGATGCCACAGACAGGACTATGGGCCCATGCACCCTACTTGTAGAATGAGCTTAATCTACGGAACTGCAGAGGAAGAATGGAGCTTTTTGGTGCATCATCCTTCCAATGATTCCAGCTGTACCAACGGTTTGGATCATTGAACCATGTGGTCCACTTGTACAGTCCCGATCGAACTCCTGCCAGGAGGGTTGTACAGTACCTCTATTTTTAAAAAAGGACGGTTCCAAGCCTCTGATAGTCAATCCGTTCTAGCCTTCTCAAAGGATTTTAACTTGGACATGTGATCAGAGGCCCACAGAATTTCGTACCATCTCTGACTTGTTATTTAATATTTTTGTTTTTATTTAAAGCCAACCATCACCTATACAACCCCAAGAAAGCTAGCATGCAAACTCATTTTTCCTGCCAGCGTGTCGCATGTATATGTGGAGGATATTGGTACATTGACTCAGACCGTTGGCTGTCCAGTCATCTCAATGGGGATGTGCTGGATGAGGATTCCTGATCGTGGGGCCCACGCCGTGTATCCGTTCTGAAAGCTCATTTTTGGGCATGATCCCAAACGTTTAGTAGATTCAAATCTCCGGTGGACCACATCACACCTACCACTGCAAACTTCTAATGGGCCACCGGAATGTTTATTGGCCATCCAGCTTGTTGATAAGCTTAGAAAGACCTGGATGAAGGGACCACATAAATATTCGGCTTGATCTAAAAATTTTGTCCACTAAGTTTTTAGTGGTCAATCACCACTGTTTCTTGTGGTATGGTCTACCTGAGATTTGGATATGGTTCAATTTTGGGATCATGTCCTAAATAAGCTGTCAAAATGAATGGACAACACGGATATGAGGCACATACACCACAGTACGCCCCACAGTAAGAGATCCACAGAATCTGCGTCAACTTAATGAGTAGACAACCCTTTTTTTTTTTGTTTTTGTTTTTCTTCATTGTGCAATCTTCATCAGATGGCCCACCTTTTGCATGGCTTAGATGTCCTATATGTTGAAATTTGTGCTTTTAAAAAATTAAAATATTCAAAAATTTTAAAATTTTCGTTTTGCCATTAAAACGATTTTTAGAAATTTCAAATTGAAAAGTGTGATATGTGCTTTTATTCCACATCGGAAATGAAAAGAGGAATATTGTGGTTTATATGTGAATGTGTGTGTAGTATTCTTACATGTGTGCTTGGGCTTAGGCTTGAGCATGAGCAGTGTGGCTATACTGGCGCTAGCTGGCACACTTTGCACTTCGCACGTGCACATCATGTCGTAGATCCCTCGCGACCTTATATGAACTGTCCCGAGACGGTATGAGTGGTCTAGTATGACCTTAGGTGTGATATGTCTGAGATGAGTCGAGATTTTATAAGTAACTGAAAATGGTCGGATTACAATTCAAATATAACCTATCAGCAATTGATAAGAGGGCGAATCACACTTTAAGAATAATGTATATTTTACGTGATTCGGCCTAATGAAATGAAAATAATTAATCTTATTTTACTTTTATTTTCAGTATTTCCAACACATTTTTCCAACACTATATGTATAACACATTGGGAAAATTGAGCTTGCATGCTCACTTAAAATGTTCTAAAATATTTTTAAATGCAATATTACTTACTTTTTTATACATAAGAGTATGAATGGGCTGGGTTAGGGCCAGTCTAAGCTTGGTTCAATCCTGGCCTACATTGTTTAACATATGCATGATCTTAGCTCATGATGGGCTAAATTAGTCCAGCTTGAGCTTGCCCAAAATGTTCATAATATGCTTGAGCTGCCTTAAATGTTTATGATAGACCTGAGCCCAAGTGCGAGCCCAACCTCGAGCCCGGTTCAAGTCCAAGCTTAAACCCGTTGGCAGGGAGAGAGAGGAAAGAAGTCTTATAATGGAAGACAGGAACCCTAAACTTTTATAGAATAAAAAACCCTAAATCCCATCAAAAGCCTCCTATTTATATTGTCACCGAGCTGAGCTCTCTATATACATGGCCCAATTGTGAAATAGTTTAAGCCTTATATATATATATATATATATATATATATATATATATATATATATATATATATATATGTTTGTGTGTGTGTCTGTGACACACATATATGAAAAATGGACAATTCATCTGGCTCCACTTAGATGGGGGCTTCTGAGTGGTGCGCATATGTAAGAGCTTGACCTTTTCCAATGCCAAGTGCATTGAATTCAGGGGCAGTTTGGATGAGAGTCTATGCAGATAAATGGGGGAGATTTGGCAGAAATAAAGGTAAATGACATTTGAAGTGTGCTTGGATGATATTAGATGCACCGAGTAGAAAAAATGAAATGGGAGTAACTGCGTATGTAAGTAAAATCCTCTCTGATAGAGGATTTGGAAGTAAACGAGGTAAAATAATTTTTTAAGCTTCCTTGGAGTAAACAAATGTGCTGCTATGTGTTGGGGGACCACATAAGCAAATCTCAAATTCGAATAACACAATGGTAAGCAAACGCAAACAAAGTATGAATAAATACATATGAATTTTATATGAAAAAAATTCTCAGGGAAAAAAGTACTGAACAAAAAAATAATGATCACAATGAAAACAATGAGTATACACGTGGCATGCATTTATCTTAATTTACATCACTCAGACCGGGAGCGGATTAGATGAGACCCGGATCCACCAAGGTGGGTGGGACCTCTGACTATGGGACGCATTGTGATGTATGTGACTGCATCCACACCGTCCATCCATCCGTATTGAAAGCTCATATTAGGGCCTGATTAAAAATAAATAAATTTTGAAGTAATTTTAAATCTCAGATGGATCATAATAAGGAAACAGTGTGATTGACCATTAAAAACTTCTTGTGCGACGCAAAAGCTTTTCATCTATGTGTTTGTGACCTTATCAACTACTTGGATGGCAAATAAAATTTCAGTGGAATCCATGAAGTTTTTAATGGTGAGGATTCAATCATGACTGTTTCCTGTGGTGTGGTCTACCTAAGATTTGAGTCAGCTTCATTTTTTGCATCATATCCTAAAATGAGCTTTCAAAATGGTTGGACGGTGTGGATTTAAGGCACATACATCACTGTGATCCCCACAGTCAGTGATCCCACCAACCTCGGTGGATCTCGAGTCTCACCCAATACGCTCCTGTTCAGCCTTCAGATTGTGGCCCCACTAAGAAATTGGCCTCAACCGAAAAACATATTCAACGGTTGAAATTATCCGATTTTTTAAGATCTATGGCCATCCAAACAGTTGCTTAAGAAAGCCTGCTTCAAGCAATTAAAAATTTGGGCCCAGTATTACCACCTCCTGCGTACATTCGGGCCCAAAAGTCAATCTGGTCCACTCCTCAAGTAGGCCACAGTGCAAAAGAAGTAGATGTTTTAGCTGTCAATTCATTTTCTAAAATGTGGCCCACCTAATGGTCGGTGTGGATTTTCACTGCAAATGCAAGATTTGAACATGTGCTAGTGTAAAACAATGCATGTTTGGGCCCATGAACTACACTGGTCGATTCCTAACTGGGCTTTGAATTGTTAGAACCGACCCAAATGAACCTGGCGAGCAAGGCCCAAGATCCAATGGGCTGGGCTAATCTCTTGATTGTGATATCTATCAAATAGAGGGCAATCAAAGTGATATGCATGCAACTCAGTCGCGGGGCATTGGCATGTGTAAGGTCCCTTCTTCAGTAGGTCTGTGATGGAGTGGGCCCGGCCCATCAAAAGAAATGTTTTTTTTTTTTTTTTCTCATAGAATAAGAGGAGAAAGGAGAAGAGAAAAAGATTCTGTAGAAGAAAAAGATTAAGAGTTTCTACCACCGAAATCTTTGCATACGGGTTCGCCAAGGTCCATTCATAACACTAGTTTCTTCGATTGTCTTCTCCAATGGTTGTACTGGGGGTTTTTCTAGTATCGCTAGTTGGTGAGAAATTCTTTTCTTTGATTGTGTTTGTAATCCACCTTTGGGTGATGTTGTTTGAGTATCCAAGAAAGGTCTCATGATGAATGTACTTTCATTATTTCTTTTATGGTGGATTTATGCTAGACTAGATCTCGTGGTTTTTCCCTTCACAGTATAGAGTGTGAAAAAAAATCTCTGTGTCTCTTGCACTCTACATGTTTGATGATTTGTTTGCTTGTGTAGGAAATGATTATCGTCCATTAAATCTCTTATATTGTTAATCCCATTGATTTACACATGGAAGGGAAAGGTGTGTGGTTTCCCAACAGATCGATTGTGCACAAGTGCAACATGTATAATAGAGATATTTGGGTGGACAGTCAAAAGATACAGACCATTTTTGTTGGGAAGTTCGGCGCAACCAAACACTCCATTGGTAATGAGACAAATGAAAATCGTACATTGTATAATTTTGAAGACTCCATTATACCTGAATCATTTATCATCACTGCATATGATGATTTCAGTATGATTTCCAATCCTCCTTTGGGAGGTTATACAGCTCCTGAGTATGCAATTCTAGGAAAGTTGTCTGAGAAGGCGGACATATACAGCTTAGGCATTCTGCCGCTCGAGATTGTTGGTTGCAGGAAAAACAAAAATCTTACTCTGCCATCAGAAATGCAGCATTTTCCTGAATATGTATTCTTTCAAGCTTTCCTGTCCTTTACTTTCCTTGTTCATGTTTTTAGGCATGTAAGCTTTATGAAAGATCAAGGGTCATTGATCTGGTGGATCCCAATCTTTGACAAGATGTGTATGTGGAAAAAGACATCTTAAAAGCTATTGATGTAGCTTTGTTGTGCTTGCAACCTATTGAAGACTGAGGCCTCCAATGTCAGAAATTGTGGCCTTATTAACATGCAAGGTGGAAATGGCCAGAAAAAAAGACATCTTAGAAGCCATTAATGTATCTTTGTAAGCTAAGCTGAACATACAATGTGTGTCTAAGTGCATTTAAATTGTCTTAGGTGAACTTACATCCTGTTTGGAATCAGGGAATTGAAACGATCGATTCGATAAATCCATGAACATGTAAAATTCATGGGTTTGCATTGGATATCGATTTGGTAATTTCCAAAGTCCACTACTTAGAAATTAAGCTACAAACATATGTATTTGGGAGCATATATTACAATCAAATAACTTTTATTGCTTTATGCAATTTTCGCATTTGTGGATTTGCAAAATCTTGGATTTGAATTGGCCCCCTAATCCTTGGATTTATGGGGGTTTGGATTTGGGAAATCCATGGACGTAACAAATCTCTAACGGAAACAAACAGGGGAGATGTGAAATCAAAGGATTTTAGAAATTCCTGCCCAAAATCCCTCACCCCAAACCTCTCTTTAAATGCAATTCTAAACCGTATGCGCTCAAACACAATGAATGATGTATGCTAAAGCTTAGTGTACAAAGCCTAGTATTGGATCTGGCATCTTTTTAAAAAAAAAAAAAATATTATTATAGTTGTGCGAGCTCGTCAGCATATGTAAGAGGAATGTCTAATCAAATTACTTTGTAGCTTAATGCAACAATACAAGGAAAATGACATTGTATGTTCAATTCTCTGATTTGATTTTCTCATAAGACAAGAATGGTATTCAAGAAAGCCTTAGGGGTCATTTGGAGGCCTGTAAATGGCTTAAGTAGTAAACAACTTACAGGTAAATGATTTACAGGTGTACATCATTTACACCTGACCTACTTGACTTTAAGCTATAAATGATTTACATGTAAATGATTGCCTGTGTTTGGATAGCTTGTAAAATGTTGTAGTCCTGTAAATGGAGAGCCAATCGTTCCATTTATAGCTATTAGGCTACAAATGGAGAGCCTGTAAATGAAATCCAAACTTTTTGTCTGTAAATGAGATGGGGTAAATGCTGTAAATCATTTACAGTGATTTACAGGTTGTAAATGATTTACAAGCAAAAAAGGCCATCCAAACACACTGGGTTGTAAATGATTTACAGGTTGTAAATCATTTATAACTTGTAAATGGGCTAAGTTATAAATGATTTACCTGTAAATCATTTATAACTTGGCCCATTTACAAGCATCCAAATGGCCCCTTCGTAAAATCTGCATAAGGAAGAGAATGAAAACCATATATTGGTTTCCTTGCTTTTCTAAAAGAGTATGAAGAAAATGAGAAATGTAAGATAGGGGTGCATGTATAGAAAAAGAAAAAGAAAAAAAAATACTGCAAGTAACAACTATTTAGAAAGGTGCAATGGTAAAACGGTTTAGCATCTTGCTTGTTCTTCTTCTTAATCATTTTCATTTTCATCATCATCTTCTTCTTCTTCTAACTTCTTTGCTGTATTCTTCATTTTCTTGTCTGTTGTCTTCTTGGTATCATTTTCTTGTCCGTCTTATTCTTACTTTTCTTTACGACCTGTGTTTCTTCTTCGGAATTAACCTGCAAGTAGAGCAAAAGAACTTGAATTTAGCGAGGAACATGGTATAGAAAGAAAGATTTCATAATCCACTTTTCATTTTCTTCCTCTCCTAAAAGTAAAACTAATTTGAAATTGCCAAAATTGATAAGATTTTTATTTATTTTTAGTAAATGAATTTTGTTGGATGAAACACACAAATATATACTTGTGATGGTGATGGTCCCTATGTGTAGCATGTAAATTGTGTTGGTAATCATGTGGTGGTGAGTTCTACTATTTTGAGTAGTCAAGTATTAGGGCACTACCTTTCATGTGTATGGATGGTTGTTGCTTAGCTGTTTGCTTAGCAACTAACCTGCATGATCCACACACATCCACTCGTGTGCAGAGAGCCTTTTATTGATTATTTCATCCGCTACAAATTGTGTAGGCTTAATGAGTGAGTTGAGCCCAATATATCATATATTCAACTCTATTTCCTGGCCTATTCAACTTTTTTATGGAACTAATTCGACTACTTCCAACATTACTAATGTTATGGAGTTCAACTATCTATTCTTGTTTTTTTTATTTTTTTATTTTATTTTATTTTAAATCTGCATTTCAGAAAATTTCAATGTCGAAGTAGTGCCTGAATTCACCTCTTTATTAATATGTTGTGCATCTTTTTTCTGGCGTTTCTTCATCTCTTCGAGCACATTTCTCATCGCAAGATCCGGATCCTCATTGAAACCCATCAAGAACTCTGCAATATCTGCCGGAGTGATCTGAATTGAAGGCAAGACCACCTCCACCTCCTTCATCAGCTCATGATCCTCTATATCAAGATAATTCTTCACTAGTGTCTTAAATGCCATAAACTCGCAGTACGATAGACTGATCTCTTTATCTATCCGTCCTGGCCTAAGCAATGCGGGATCGAGGTTCTCTTTGTGATTGGTCGTGAAGATCATCAACCTCTCTCCGCCACACGGCGACCACAAACCGTCCATGAAATTCAGTACACCGGACAGGGTAACCCTGCTATGCTTGTTATCTTGGCTCCCACTCCCCACTCCCTCCATTTCAGAACTCTTCCTCTTTTTCCCATTTCTCCGATCCGAAAGATCCAACATGCAATCCACATCTTCCACTACAATCACTGCTTTACTCGAAGTTGAAACCAAGAGCTTCCTCAGCTGGATATTCGACATAACCGAAGTTAATTCCAAATCATATACATCAAACTCTAGAAAATTCGCAATTGCCGCAATCAAGCTCGTCTTCCCTGTTCCAGGTGGGCCATACAGTAAATATCCACGTTTCCAAGCTCGTCCAACTCTATCATAAAACTCGCTTTGATTAACAAACTTCAACAGATCATTCTTAATCCCTTCCTTCAGATGGGGATCTATAGCTATGGAATTAAATGTGGATGGATGCAAAAATGGAATCGAGCTCCAAAATGAGATGCTAACCCCACTTTCCTCTCTGTTACTAAAGAGCCTCCGATTACGATTCTGGAGCGTTATGTCCGCGGCCTCTTTCAATACATGAGGGATATACTTTGTTTGTACTGCATCCTTGTGTTTGGCATAGAACGATAATTCATAGTAGTTGGATTTGTTCTGATTGTCGCCTGATTTGTTCTGATCCTTGCCCGACGCTCGCAAGGACCATCTCAATTTGAAGCCGTCGAATGTTTCCTCTATGCTCTGGTCCTCTGCCATTGCAAACAAGAGCGAATTTGAGCTTCTGTCTGTTGACATTTTTATAACATTTGCTGATGAGAAGCACTTGGAGCTTAAGTAGGTTTCAATAGATTCGTAGATGTTGTTGTAGAAGTCGTTCTGCAAACTGGGTTCGTTGATTAAGATTGACATGGTGGGGTTGAGAGATCTGTAGTACTTTAAGCAGTAGGAAATGAATTCATGGACTTGGGGAGGGATGAGAGATGGGATTGATCGAATGAGCATGACAGTGGCAAGAAAAGAGCTTGTCAAGCTCCAATTCCAGTCCATCTTTCTTGGATTGAAAGAAGAAGAGAATGTGAAGTGAAAGAAGTAAAACGAGAAGAATTGTAATCTTCTCCGCTTATGTTCTTCTTTATAAGAGAATGAGAATGTGAAGGAAGGTTTTTAAACATTTTTCCAGAGATAACAGGAATCCCTTAGCACGAAACTCGGTAGGGCCCACATTGATATATGTGTTTCATCAAAGCCGTCCATCCATTATATCAGCTCATTTTAGTGTATAAGCATGGAAACCACAAGCTTCCTCTCTCTCTCTCTTTTCTCTCTCATTCTCACCTTTGATAGCCCTGAACCTTTTAACGAACTCTTGCAAAGCTTTAGGAAACTCTCTTATATTCTCTAGAAAAGCACTAGGGACCCCTATTTATAGTTTAGGCAACTCCTTTTCGCACCTCTTACAAAACCATCTCAAATTTATGCAATCCGCACCAAATCTGGACTGAATCTAGTCTTCGACCGGTCGAGCGGACCTTCGACCGGTCAAGCAGTGCAGAAGAATTAACACAATTGGTCGCTGGAATTTGAGTTGAGTTAAACCTTAACTAGTCAAGCACCACCCTCGACCGGTCGAGCGAGGCACTCGACTGGTCGAGCCTAAGAAGAAAATCCCCATCAAGAAGCAAGTTGGAAACCCAAGTGGGCCACACTTTAAGAAACAATGGGGATAATGATGGTCCATCCAACCTGTTGATAAGGTCCGATGATGATGGAAAAACACAAATATCTGCTTGATCCGAAACTTTTGTGGACCCGAAGAAGTTTTTAATGATGGGCATTCAATCCCATAGTTTCCTTTGGTGTAGTCCACTTGAAACTAAAATGAGATGGAAAAATGGATGGACAGCGTGGATGAAACACATACACCATGATGGGCATCAGGGAGTTTGTTCACCAGTGGGCTGAAAGAAATGAACGGTCTGATTTCACTATCACTTATCATGATAGTGAAAAGATCGAATAAGTGCAAGTTTTGGTCCATGATGCATCTAGATTCCAAAAGTTAATTTGGACAGTTCAATTTGACTTGATTGTATTCCATGTATGCAATTTCCATGTGCCTGAGTATCATGTACCAGACTCTGCCACAGTGTCAAAGGTTTTTTCATGAGCAAACCCCTGCGTGCAAAGCAATGGAAATGGACGTGAAAAGACCAAAAATGTGACGTGTACAGAGTAAACTCCATGGGTTCCACCGTGATTTACTTATCCATGCCATCCATCCGTTTTATCAGTTCATTTTAGTACACGAGCTTAAACCTAAATTACATTGAAAGCTTAAGTGGACCACACCATATGAAACAGTGGGAATAACGATGACCACCGTTGAAACCCTCCTAGGGCCCACAATGATGTTTATTTTCCATCCAACCTGTTGATAAGGTCACACAGTCATGGATAATGGGAAAACACAAATATCATCTTGGTCCAAAACTTCTGTAGCCTCAGTCAAGTTTTCACCGGTAGACAATCAATTCCCACTGCTTAGTGTGGTATGGTCCACTTGAACATTGGCTATGTTTCAACTTTCGGCTCATGACCTAAAATGAGTTGATAAAATGAATGGACGACATGGATAAGACAAATAACAGTGGGCGCCACAAAGTTTACTCGATAGGACATAACGATCCGACTTACTTTGGACGCAATTAATGTCCAGATTCCGAACCCATCACATAATTAAAGGTCCTTCGCGCGGAAAACGCCACTATCTAATATTCGGATTCGATAGGGACCTCTTTCGTAGCCGGTTCATTGGTGGAAAAGCCACGTGGCCCAGCATGGTGCATGTATTTTATCGATGCCATCTGCTGTTCGGACGCGGATTTCCTGCGAAAGCCTTCCGCAGGAAGTTCCTGCGCTGGATGGGGCCCATTGTGATGTTTTTGAGAAATCATCCGTTTTTTGAGCTAATTTTAGAACATGAGACCCAAAATGATTAGGATCCAGAACTCAAGTGGGCCATACCAGATGAAACAGTGGGGAAAGGAATTCCTACCGTTGAAACCTTCCCAGGATCCACCTTGATGTTTATATTCCATCCAAACCGTTTATAAGGTCATTTTCACTGAGATTAAGTGAAAAAGCCAAGAAATTAAACTGTTACAAAACTTTTGTAGCCATATAAATGTTTCAATGGTGGTCACTAAATCCCCACTATTTCCTCTTGTGTGGCTCACTTGAGTTTTTGATCATCCTCATTTTTGGTCAAATGTCCTGAAATGAACTCGTAAAACGATGAACGGAGTGACTTTCTCAAAAACATCATAGTGGGCCCCACACAGAATCTTGCGCAGGAACTTCCTGCGAAAGCCTTTCGCAGGAAATCCTCGTCCTGCTGTTCAATTTTCTAGCTTATGATCCAAATCTCAGGTGGACCGCACTACAGGTAACTGTGGTGATTTGATGCCCACCACAAGGCGACAAAAGTTTTGGATATGCATCCTGTCATAGATGTTTATGTTACCTAATCAATTGATCGGATAGCAAATAAATATTATAGTGGGCCTTAAAGGAAGCGGATTGGCTGGTATACCTCACACCAGCTATATAGCTGCTGTAGGCAGGGGTGTGCATCGAGTCGAACCGAGTCGAGCCGGCCTCAACCAGACTCGCCTCGAACACAGGCTGACCTCAGCTTGAAATCAGCTTAGCTCGGTCCTCGAGCCTGACTGGTCAGCTCGGCTCAGCTCAGCTCGGTTCGGTCAGCAGCTCGGGCCAAGTTCGAGCCAAGATCAAGTTGATTTCGCCATTGAGGCATTTCCGCAAACACCTGAATTGCAACTTCAAAAATTCACTGTTTTACAAACAAAGGCAATGGTTTTACGGGTGTTTTGTCAAACACTTCCAAGTAACATAAACCCCCCCCCCCTTCCAAAAAAAAAAAAGAGAGAGAGAAAATGTATGTATTTAATGTACATACCTTGCTTGCCACCAGCCACATTTCGTTGAGTCATTTTATCAAATAGTTGGTGAGCAACATCAATGGCAAAGTAATCGAGTCACCAAACTGGTTCGATCCGAGTCGAGTCGAGCGAGCTAACCGAGCTAACTCGGTTCGTGTACACCCTTAGCTTTAGGTACGTGTCGTGTGAAAACGAGCATTAACGCTCCTTGAGCTCTGAGTTGTACGAACAGTTCAAAGGAGATCAAAGTTACATGGCTCCCATAGTTATGTATTTATTATATCTACAATGTTCATCTATTTTTAGAGATCAGTTTAGAGCATTATTCAAAAAATGAATCATATCCAACGATCATCTGGACCACACCATAAATAATAGCAGAGATAATGATTTTCACTGTTAAAAAATTTGTAGGGCCCACCATAACGTTTATTTTACACCCAATTTGTTTATAAGGTCACAAAGACATGAATGAAGAAAAACAAATTTCATATTGATCCAAAAATTTCGTGACCCCAAAAAGGGTTTCAATGGTAGACGTTCAATCCCCTACTGGTTTTTGCAGTGTGGTCCACTTGATAGTTAGATATGTCTTATTTTTCGTTTCAAGCCTTAATACGAGATCGCCAAATGAATGGACGATTTAGATATAACACATACCTCATGATCAGACCCACAGAACTTGCTGACGTCAATACAACAGCTATTTAGCTAGTGTCAGGTACACTAGCCAATCCCCTTCGGCTTAAAGAAGTTTTGAATGATAGGCATTCAATCATTACTGTCTTTTCTGATGTGGTCCACCTGAGATCTAAATGTGCCTCATTTTTAGACTCATGCCCTTGATCTGGTAAAATGGTTGGACGGACTAGGTAAAACACTCAAGTGAACCACGCCATAGAGTAGTGGGGATGGAATGCCTATCATTGAAAACTTTAGGCGCAGTTTGCATGCCGCCGACTTCGGTGATGTGTTGACATGGAAAAGTTCTCTAGGCTCCGCCATGATGTATGTATTATATCCACACCATCAATTCATTTTGCAAGATCATTTCAGAGCATGAGCCCAAAAATGAGGCAGATCCAAAGCTCAAGTCGGCCACACCGTAGAAAGCAGTAGGGATTGAATGCCTACCATTGAAAACTTCTCGGGGCCATTCGTATCAAGCTGAAATTTGTGTTTTCCCTGCATCCAGGTCTATGTGACCATATGAACAGGTTGGATAGCAAATAAACATTGTGACGGGCCTTATGAGGGTTTTAATGGTGGGGCATCATCGTCCCACTGCTCTTTTCCTAGTATGGTCCACTTGAGCTTTGGATCTGCCTCAATTTTGGGCTCATGCCCTAATATGATCTCGCAGATGGATGGATGGTGTGGATATAACATATACATCAGAGTGGTGGCCTTGATGTATGATATGCAGGCATCTAGAAATTGAAATTAATAGGAAATTGAACATCTGCCTAATGCAAGAGCCAAATTAAACTGTGCAAATTATGGTTGGATGCAGCATGAACCAAGAATTTCACTTATTTGATAATCTCATTGTCGGATTGGTGGACACTTACTGAACGGCTAGAAATAAAAGAATCCCAATTTTAATGAAGGAGCAATTATGATGGATGGGTTGGATTCCAAAAACACACCAGGTTGGGTCCCAAACACAACTAGTGGCACATTCTCTTTATATCATTTTAGTTAACATGATTATATAATAGAGATCACGATCTTCACCTATGTTAATGAAAATGCGATGAATTCATTTTTACTTGTCTACCAAAAAGGAACCTTTTTCACCTATTCTTTGAAGCTTTTTTTTTTGGCCCTCTCCACCAGCCAATCTGATGTGAGTTTAGTGACAGTCATGACCGTCCTTGAATGACTCCGATGTGTCGTTTTTCACTTTTGCTTTTCCATTCTTATTTTATTTTTTCTGATACCAGCCAATGTGATGGGAGTCCAGTGAAAGTCATGACTGTGGTTTTAAGACACGGATGAGTCTAGTTTAGTTTGACCTGTCCGAGTCAACTTGAACTCAGTTGGACCTCATCTGGTTCAACGCTAAGGGTCACTCCTACTCAGCTGAGTCTAGCTGATTCAGTCCCAACTTAGGTGAGTTGCGTCTCAGACCTACGACCAGATGAGTGGGTACAAACTGCCCAGTCTTTTTAGCATGGTCATGACCTGACTTCTTAAACTTTGACTCAAGCTCTGGACCTGGTAATGGTTATTTTTCTATGGGTCTAATCGTTTTCATGGACAGATGCTTTGGTTAAAATGAATTGAAGCTATGTTGGGGTCGTTTTTGCCAGGTTAGTGGTCCACTTGGAAAAAATATCCTAGGTAATCTAATTGATTTCTATGAAAAATTGGTCATTCTTGTGGGGGGGACCGGGGAAGCACACGGAGATGAATCAAGCAAAGTATTTCAATTGCACAATCAAGTCCAATTACAAACACTTCGAATTTAACATGAAAAAATTCTTTCGAGAAAAAACCACGGGACAAAGTGACAGTTATGCACTATGAAAGTAAAAATTACAAGAGATGGAGATTACCCAATTCGAACAAGCCTCGAATCTCTCTTACAAGCCCTTGAAAACTATTAGAATGAATTAGAAAACTCTGAGATATATCATATTCCCGATTACACCTATATATATATAACCTTTATGAGAATCGATTGAAATAGTAAACAAATCCCACACTAATGCAACTCTGCGTAACTTTATGCAATCATTCGATGGCACTTTCGATGACACTTCGATGTCATCGAACTAAACACCAAAACATTCCAGCGACTAAACATGAATTTTCTGAATTTTTTCAATGGCATTGCGCAGCCTTCGATGACATTAAAGTCTGCTCGATGACATCAAGCTATCATCGACAGATTGTTGATTTTCAAATTTAAAGACATCAAATCAACAATTTTATCATCTTTATTTTGTTAAAATTGTCCTTTAACCATTGGTTATGAATGTTTTAACTTTAAAAATTTTCAAGATATATCATACAATGCTTGCTCAAAACGCTATATAGTATCATTCTGAGGCCACACACATGCTAAAAATCTCCCAAGTTGGGAGGCCTTTAATAGGTGGCCACCTAAAATAGGAGGCATGTTCCGATATGAGTCCTTCTAAAAGCAGTTTATTCTACCAGTTCTATACATGCGCTTACCAAGGTGTGTGCATGACATCTAATCTGCACATTAGGGTCATGCCATGAAAGTTGGATCCTCAAAAAATTAGTCAATGCATCACATGAACCAGAGTCTGTGGAGGGTTTTGGATAGTGTTTCATTGTTTTATGTGGTAGAGCCTATTATATGTTGTGTATGTGCCCTTAAAGCATTGTGTATTACTCCCAAAAAATAAATTATACAATCATTATGTGGGTCAGCATAAAAACAACAGATGACAATTCAAAAATCTTGGAAGTCACATAGTAGCTCATTCTTGGGTGGCATGAATTTTTTTTTAAAAAAAATTGGTGCATCAGACTATCATGGTAAGAGGACCCTTCCAAACACATTGGATGCCACACAAGACTATGGGCCCCATGCATTGTTATAGTTGTAGAAAAAGCTTAATCCACGAGGATTTGTATATGTTGTATCATATTTTTTTACAATTTCTAGAACAACCAATTAAGAATGGACATGTGTCATTATATGAGAAATATATAACGTGTGAAAGATCTTTAAGGATATTTGGAGCGCTTTCTACAGAAGTATAGCTAGTGCTGAGCTGGATTATACACGTCAGTTGATGATGAGACACGACTAAGAGGCAAGATGTGGCTGAGAGATATCCAAAAGTAGAATAAGCAGCCGAGAGAAGTCCAAGAGGCAGAAAGCGGTGGAGCAAAATGAACGATTAAAAGGACACATGTTAAGAAGAGACGAAAGGATCTAAAAGAACAGCATGGCAACGGTTCAACTGTCATAACCGTTAAAATAAATAAGAGAAATGCATGAAGAGAAGTTGTAATAGAAATCTATATATAACAAGAAGTT